>NW_026068195.1:637044-745987 GCF_014885135.2 Alexandromys fortis
TCTATTTCTTTCTTCAAAGACTTGAAGTTCTTGTCAAATAGATCTTTCACTTCCTTAGACAGGGTTACCCCAAGATATTTTATGCTATTTGTGCCTATCGTGAAAGGTGATGCTTCTCTGATTTCCCTCTCTGTTTCCTTATCCTTAGTGTATAGGAAGGCAACTGATATTTTGGAGTCGATCTTGTATCCTGCCACACTACTAAAGGTGTTTATCAGCTGTAGGAGTTCTTTGGTAGAGTTTTTGGGGTCGCTTATGTATACTATCATATCATCTGCAAATAACGAAAGCTTAACTTCTTCCTTTCCAATACGAATCCCCTTGATCCCCTTATGTTGTCGTATTGCTATTGCTAGAACTTCAAGCACTGTCTTGAAGAGATATGGAGAGAGTAGAGACAGAGACCCACATTAGAGCACTGGACTGAAATCTCAAGGTCCAAATCAGGAGCAGAAGGAGAGAGAGCACGAACAAGGAACTCAGGACCGCGAGGGGTGCACCCACACACTGAGACAATGGTGATGTTCTATCGGGAACTCACCAAGGCCAGCTGGCCTGGGTCTGAAAAAAGCCTGGGATAAAACCGGTCTCGCTGAACATCGCGGACAAGGAGGACTACTGAGAACTCAAGAACAATGGCAATGGGTTTGTTATCCTACTGCACGTATTGGCTTTGTGGGAGCCTAGGCAGTTTGGTTGCTCACCTTACTAGACCTGGATGGAGGTGGGTGGTCCTTGGACTTCCCACAGGGCAGGGAACCCTGATTGCTCTTAGGACTGACGAGGGAGGGGGACTTGATTGGGGGAGGGGGAGGGAAATGGGAGGCGGTGGTGGGGAAGAGACAGAAATCTTTAATAAATGAATAAAAAAACAGAGAATAGGGTGAAAAGGGGTACTATTTTTAAAAAAAAGTCAGCTTCCCACAACTTGCTTAGTCCACTTTTTTATACAACCCAGAACTGCTAGCCCAGGGGCAGCATTGCCGACAGCGGGTCGAGTTCTCCGTATCAATCATTAATCATGCTTTTGAGTATGTTAAGTGAGTTTATTTTAAACTCACAAGATATTGTTACTGTTGTATTAGTATTTAGTTACTTCTTTTCTTTTTAATGCTTTCTGAACCTTTCCAACCTAAAATCATCAATGATTTTTTTCTTTCTTTTACTATCATACTATAATGAAAGAATTGTTTTAGTTTTTCTTGACTTAAAATTTTTTCACCTTCATTCTATATGGCAGTACTGATTTGTGTAAGGAGGCACTGTGTATGTGTATGTAGGTGTGTGTGTGCATGTGTGTATGTGTGTCTATAGAGCACAGGCAAACCTTGTGAGTCATGCCTTAGGTGCTACCCATCTTGTGGTCTGGAATTCACTAAGGAGGTTAAGAAGGCTAAAACTGGGGTTCCAAGCACATGCTATTATGCCAGGCTTCTTCCATGTGTTCTGAGGGATACGACTCAGATCTTCATGTTGCAAGACAAACACTTCATTAATTCAGCTTCATATTAACTACCCTATTATCTTTTGAAATGTTGATTCTGATCTAGACTGCCTCTCCTGTACTTCTGGGAGGCCAATTGTGTCCGACTTTCCGGTTCTATCCATTGCTTACCTTCTCCTCCTTATTTTCCATCCTTTTGTTTCAAAAAGATCCACTCTGGACATCCATCCTTACATGTCCCACAACATTTGCAGCTGTTCACAACAGCTGTCATGTTCACCGCTGAGTTCTTAGCTTTAGTGTTTTAGCTCTAGAAATTGTACTCACCCCACCACACACACCCCAAAACCTGCATTCTGTTAAATACTGTCCACTTCTTTGATAGGATTTTTAATGTTGTCTCTTGTAGTTATGAACATAACTACCATGATTATCTTTACATCTTGCTATATCTTAACTCAAACTTCTGCAGTCCTCATAAGTCGTTTCTGCCACCTATTATTTCTGCATATTTTGTTTATGATGCCTTACCTCATACCACTAGTTATTGTGATTATAAAGCTATGTGTTACATCCTCTTTGCAATAGAGATTACTAAAGTCCAGGACTCCCAGTTTCTCCAAAGACAATTTCCATTAGTTTCTGGCCATTTTGGCGGGCATGGAGCAGCATTTCCTAAGACAGCCAGTTTCCTCCTAGCTAATTTTTTACCTGTAGAGTTAGCATCTCCATGTCTAATCCAGAGCAACAGGAATTTACAGTCTTGCCTTAGAAGTTTGTGCGTTCCAGTATCTGAGCCTCACCCCACCCCCGCCCAGCATCAGAAGGCTTCCAAAAACTCTGATCAGCTGTTCCTCCTATTAACAGATGCCTAAGGAGTTAGGAGATACCTCTAGGGACAAAAGCAGTCTCAAATAGATTTGACTTTTTCCAGCTCTTAGCACAGCGATTCTTCACTGTCTTGTTAATTTACTCATTACTTTAATTAATGAGTTTTTTTTTTCAGCTTTTCTATTTATCTTCTGTGGAAAATTTGGTTCAAAGAACCAACTTTGCAAATAAAGAGTTCCTTAAACGAGTTTTTAAACTTTAAATTTTTAATTACTAAGGCTAGACAACTTTCTGGCAAATAAAGAGGAAATACAGTTTGACACTTGCCTTTACTAAGGCTCACATGTATTGATTGTCAAGACAGGGGACCACCACAGCATCAGCGAAGTAGATGGACATTCATGCTGGAATACCACCACCACCTTGTGCCAGGGATGTGTGCTGAGAAACAACAGCACAGACTCTAGAAAGAAGCATTGCTCTCAGCAAGGAGGAAAAAACATTTAAGGTCATTCTTCTAGAAAACTGAGTAGCAGTTGATGGTTGCCAGATGCAGCCGAAAGGAGCAAGGCTTACTGCAATTACTGTGAAGTCACACCCTGCTGAACTCGCCACCAAAGAGCAACTTCAAAAAAAAAAAAAACCAACATTCTAAGTGATTCCTTTGCAGCTATGGAAAAATATTCATTGAATATAAAATTGTAATTACTTTAAATGTATTTATTATTATTTGCTATGTGTGCATGGTGTGTTGTGGGGTAATCTTTTTGTACACTGTGAAGTTGTGTCTCCACCGAGGCACCTTCTGATTGGTCTAATAAAGAGCTAGGTAGGAGAGGATAGGCAGGACTTCTGGCAGAGATGGGAACTCTGGGAAGAATTTGAAAGGTGGGAATTTTGCCACCTAGATACAGAGGAAGTTGGACATACAGCATGGAGAAGAGGTAACAAGCCAGGGGGCAGAACATAGGTTAATATAAACAAGGTAATTTAAGTTATGAGATCTAGTTGGAGAACAAGCCTAAGCTAAGTCCAAGCTTCCTTAAGAAGTCTCCATGTCATTATTTGGGAGCTGGAAGTCCAAAGAAAGTCCAACTAAATGGGGTGTGTGTGTGCATGTGTGTGTGTGTGTGTGTGTGTGTGTGTGTGTGTGTGTGTGTGTGTGTACAGGTGCCATAGCACAAGTGTGGAGGCCAGAGGACCACTTTGTGGATTCGGCTCTCTCCTTCCACTTTCATGTGTGTTCCTGGGATAAAACTTAGGCCACCAGTCTTCACTCTAAGTGCCTTTACCCACAAAGTCATTTGTCAACCACCAAACAAAGTTTTATAGCCACTCCTTAAAATACTTATTTTATCTCTTCCCTAAATAGGACAAATATCAGAGAATATTTGATATGGAAGAAAGGTACGGTGGTGCACACACATCCGAAGCTCATAGTCACCTTATGATGAAAAAAAGAGGTTTCAAATTACTGCTACAAGCTTTCAAGAACATACACTTAGAATTCATAAGAATACTTGGTAAATTGTCAGGATATGAAAATACATAATTTTACAGGTATCCTAAACATCACCAACAATGATCAAAAAAAAATGTCTATTTTGGGGCCAGACCTGGTGGCTCACGTCATCTGGAGGGTGAGGCAAGAAGGTTGTTACAGCTGGAGGGCATTCTGGGCTACACGCTAGCATAGAAAGTGGCAAGAAGATTACTCGAGTTCAAGGTCAGTCTTTTCTATAGAGAGCTCTAAACCAGTCAAGGCTACACAGTGAGGTACCAGCTACAAAAACAATCCACTCTTAATTATAAGTAAAAAGACAAAATATATCTTGAAAGAAATAAGAAATGTGAATATCTATATTGCCCCAGATGCTATTTTTACATCTGGTTTCAGGCTAGGGACAGATCTGTGTTATTCGGGAAAATATCTGGGTGAAACACTTGAAGAGAAGGGAAACCAGGACAAGGGAAGTTTCCTGATTGTTCTTATAATTAAGGGAATGGTACTGGCTGGTGAACACAACAGGAGACAGAAGGAGTCTTAGCAGCATGAGGTTTTAGGATTTGATTTTATCAGCCCTCTGTCTTGTAGGCAAGTCCTTAGAAGCTCCAAACACCTTTTGCAACAAAGTGGCATGTGTCATTTTGAGACAAAAAATTACCACATAAATTTGTGTGTGAGTGTGTACTTGTGGGGAATTTTGGGGGTACCCTCATGTACATACCAAGGAGCGAATGAGAACACATTCTATTCCACGTACAGGTGACTGAGAAAGAGAATAGGTAAGGAAGGGGGAAGCAATCTATCATCCAGAGTCTGAGCTGCTCAGAGAAAGAAGTGGACATTTCAACAAGAATGTTGCAATGTGTGTTTTAGAAAAGGTACCAAAACCCCACACATGGTAAGAAGGGAGTCAGGATGACAGTAATTCTGATTTTTAGAGATTTTATTTTTTTACGTGTATGTTTGTGTGTGTGTGTATGTGTGTCACACTCAGGTGCTCACAGAGGTGAGAAGAGCTAGAGTTACAGGAGGTTGTGAGCCGCCTGGCATGGGTGCTGGAAACCAGATTCAAGTCCTCCGTAACAGCAGCAAGTGTTTCTAACTATTGAGCCGTCTTTCCTGCCCCAATGCTTCAGATTTTAAGAAAAATGGGCGAGAAGATAAACTATTAAGAAGTATCAATTCTTTCCAAGCCGATTTTCAGATGTAATCTGTTCCCAATCAAAATCCCAACTGTGTCTTTACAATATTTTGATGAATGACTCCAAAGTTCATCTGGAATAGCTAATAAAAAATTGAGAAGGAAGAGTAATGGACTTGCTAGAAATTAAAGCAGTGCGGGCTTCATCAGTGTGAAGCTAGCAGAAAATAGACAGATAAATAAGGCTGTGCGTGGGCGGGCAACCAGCTCGCCCTGGTCAGCGCGTTTACAGACCGTCACAGATCAGGGCCCAAGGGTAGCGAGGCACTGAGCGTGAGTGCTGAGAACCATTTTCAGCTACTTTGAAATAATGTGTTCAAGTCTGATATCATTTCATCTAAATAAGTTCCAGATACATGAAGAAGTTAGACTGGGGGCCAGTGAGATGGCTCAACAGGACAAGGTGGTTGAAAACAGATCTGACAGCCTGAGGGCATGCTGTAGATGAGCAGTTCTCAACCTGGGGGTCGCGACCCCTTTGGGATCACACACTGATATCCTGTAACCAGATGTTTACATTATGATTCGTAACAGTAGCAAAATTACAGTTATGAAGTAACAATGAAAGTGATTTTATGGTTGGGGGTCACCACAATGTATTAAAGGGTCGCAGCATTAGGAAGGTTGAGAACCACTGGCTTAGATCCTACAAAGCCCTGGGAAAGAGCCAACCCCTGAGAAAAGTCTTCTGATGACCTCACATGTGCCACACACCTGCACACTCACACACACACATACACACACACACAGAGTAAATAAATACATTTGAAATTTTTAATTAGAAAAGATGTAGAAAGAAGTTAGTTCTAGTAATGCAAGATGCCTTGTTGGGTAAAAGTGCTCCCTGCCGAAGCTTGACTACAACTCCCAGAATCCCCACCTGACTACCACTCCCAGAATCCCCACCCGGACTGCCACTCCCAGAATGCAGATGTTGGAAGGGGACCAGACACTACACAAATTTGTTCTCTGGTTTGCACACATGCACTATAGTGCGTGCATGTGTGTGTGCATGCATGCACACAGACACACACACAGTAATAAAGTTAGATTTTTAATGCAGTTATAGAAAACAGAGGTAATATACTTAAATATCTGTCTCTTATTGAGACAGAGAAGGACATTCTAGGTCTAAAAGGAACTTTGCAATGTTTTAGAAATATTGACAACTTAATAACATAAAAACATTCACTGTCTGTAATTTAGATAAACTACTGGCAAGGCAACCATAAAAATATATGTATTTATATCAAAAATAAGCAAATATAAAGTATCTGAAAGCCAAATAATTTGGCAGGAAAATGTTAATGCTGGCCCATGTGTCTCTTCTAATAAAAAGAGATAAAAGTTAAAAACACAAGATCACCAGAAAAACATTCGTAAATATCTGAAAGACATTTTAATACATTATTAATACAAAGGTAAAACATTTGAGAAATTCATATTGGCCAGCTTTATAAAAGTATATTTTAGCAATCTGGGCTAAAGAGAAATAGGTTCTGACATGTCTTGGTGAATATCAACTGGCTCAATGATGCTAGTCATAATTTTATGTTGTGTAATGTCGAGGTGTAAATGTTAACAGTTTTTAACACAGAAAATTTTACAGTTACTTTAACTTACCTTAAAGGGGAAAATGAAGCACATATGTTAATGTCACTGATATTAATTACCATGGCATTTGTAATCAGAAATGCTAGTAAACATGTCTCAAAACTAGAGACGTGATTCTTCTGTTTTTGCATTACAGAACATGATACAGTCTTTAATGAGGACTTTTAAATGGAACTGGAAATGGTGAGAAAAAGAGAAGTTACAAATATGTTTGACTAGAGCTGAGTAAATTAGTTTGCCTGGACAAAGGAAGGTGGAAACGTGGACAGTGTGTAAAGACAATTGAAGGTGTCGTCGGGTGGGGATTTTCTTCTCATGCACAGCGGAGTAACTCCCTCTCCGCTTTGCATAATGAACCTCCATTATTTGCATAGTATTCCCTGATCTTTTTGAAAAGGAAAGGCTGTTTTGTCAATACACCCTTGACTAGGGCCCTGGGAGCTCCCTGTGTAGAAGCATGGAAAATGCCCAGTGCGGGTGCCTGAAAGGGAGGACCACAGAAGACCACAGAAGGCCTGGGTTCTCATCAAGCCAAGCTGACCTCGTTTTCTGAGTTACCTCTCTGAGCTGGAAAATGCATATGACCTGTGCTCTAATGTGCCCCCTGCCTAACCCTTTGTGTACATTCCTGAAACAGATAAGCCCTCCTCTCTGTGGGCCCATGGTATAGATCATGGATCATGGCCGTCTCCTAGGTACCACATGTTCTCGGTAACTGAGCTGTTACCGAAAAAAACAAACAAATAAAAACAGCAATGGTTTTTTTTTTTTTTTTTCCGCCTTAGATGATTTTCCATTATAGGAGATCATGGAATGGTTCAGAAATGCTGGGAACTTAAAGAGAGCTATAAAGCTCATGAAAAACCAACTCTCCCAGCACTGTTTCTGGAAATAGGTTCGTTAATTTAACAAGGCACTATTAGCTCCCCCCACTTATGAACTGAGTCAAAGATGAATACAGACTGATACATTTCCTTGAGGGCCTGCTAGCCAGAGAGAACTCTTGACTTGTAGAGACGATCAGGGATAGGAGAGACTGCCTTAGTCTCCAAATGCTTCCCTTCTGGGATTCCCGAATCCCTTTACCCTTAACGACAACAGGGATAGCAGCTGAACAAAAATACTTGAAATCCTAAAACCACTCCCTTTTTCTGAACATAACATTTAAGGGCAGAGACGTGCAAACAAAAGACAGTACTTTTTTGTTTTCTCCAATTCTCTCTAGTTAGTCAAAAATGATTTTGAAGCTGAAAATGAATTCAAATCCAGTATATTTTTGGAATGTGTTTGCAACTTTGTACATTTATTGTTTACAAAGAGGAAACATAATTTGACCCGTGCTCCCAGGAGTCCTCCTCTCCAGTCAGAAACAGTTTTCCCAATGATAAGCAAAATATATTGAAGCAGGTTCAAATGTTAATGGAGCCTTGGATCAGGGTTCTAATAATGAAAATTGGTATACTTTAGCTGCCAGATTCTAGCCTGTCCTCTGCACGTCCTGTGAGAAAGCCTGCCCATAGCATTAGCCCCTCACCTCCATTACAGAAGAAAGCCAAGGGTGAGCTGGTGCCCACCTCAGTGACAGCCAGCAGAGGAACGAGTATAGGACACCTTGCTGACTCCCAAGTCAGGCTTTTTAAGCACAAGATCCTGTCACCCTTTCAGGGTCCTGGGGTAGAGCAGTGCCAAGCACAAATGACAAATCAAACATCAAGAAGGCTGAGAGGTCTTGGGGCCGGTGCTCAAGGGAGACACTGAGGCACAGCATCCCCCCTGGGTAAGAGACTCTTTGGAAGAGTCATAGATGCCAGACCCGCGCCGACAGCTCTAAGATTCCAGGCCCATATGACAGGCTGGAGGATCCTCTCTTGAGCTTTCGGGGAATGCCCTGTGCTGCATGGTTGGTGTGTGGTCAGCAGTGAGTACCTGTGGGCAGACTGTCTCTGACGGGGAAGGAAGACTGAGAACCACCGATCAATGTATGGTACTGGGGCTTTTCCTCATGCACCTATCATGGGAAGGGTCTTCTCTGGTTGTTACTTTAACTCCTGAGCGTTTAGGTTTGCTTGTTTGGAACAGGATCTCAGGTATCTCAGGAAGGCCTTACATTTGCAAAGCAGCCTTGCATTTCTTAGCCTCCTGTCTATACCTCAGAAATGCTGAGATACAGGCTTGTGATATTACACTTGATGTGTGTGGTTCTGGGGATCAAGCCCAGGACTTTGTGCATGCTGAGTAAGGACTGTACCAACTGATCTGTACCCTAGCCCAATGTGTGGATCTTCATAGAAATGTCTCTGGTCCTGCACCTAAGAGAAGTGAAGAGAGGGGGACACAAACAAGTTGGTCAAGATACCTACTTTTGACTTTATTCCGTCTGTGAGATCTGTCTGAACTGGCAAGTGTTGGCGAACACTTCTCTAAAACCCTTTGTCGTCTTTGGCAGTTATTGCTTTTTAGCTAATTGCTTCAGGCAATTTTGGCTATCATGGGGAGTTGACACCCTCTTCATGTCTCTGTCTTTCCGCCTTCCACACACTCAAACACCCCAGATACATACTCAAATACTGTCATCATTGATATTTATAACTGCTTTAGCTACAAACAATAACACTCCGCACTAGAATAACACTCTAGAGCCTAGAGGATATTCTATGATAGAAATTTAGAGTCGTATAAATACAGTACTGAAATGTCAGCCTTCCAAACCATCTGGGGACTCAGTAAAGAGATTTGGGAATCCAGAAATTCACTCACCCCTTGTTCATACTCAGCGAGCACACAGTCTACCAGGCATCATGACCGAGACTAGGAAAAGAGGGAAAAAAGTCATCTCAGATTTCAATGGTATTTCAGTGTAAGGGGAGAAAACGTGACACTCTTGGAGGAGTTAACCAATGAGCTGGACTCAGTATACTAAGAGCTTCAACACTGATAGGTGTTTATTGAGTTCTTATTAGGTGCCAGACTGTACTTAGGTCTCAGCTCATATCATTGTCATCTTACAGAATCTTTAAGCAACCTTCTGAGGAAATCACCGCCTCCTCTCATGAAGAGGACACTGAGGCATGGGGAAGGTGACTAATTTGTGCCCGATTTCGTGTATTGTCACTAATTAGCTAGACCTGAACTTGAGTGACGTGCTCCTACAGCCTGAACTTCTAGCTTGTTGGTTAGTTCCATGACAATAGAACAAGTCAGATGAGGAAGGAAGCACAGAGCTGTGCATGAGAAGGTCAGAAAGATGGCTTTCTTAGCAACCTCATGAAGGAGTAAGAGGAACCAGTCAGCAGAAAGGGAAGTTCCAAGAACTCAAGAGAGGGGTGTATCCAAAGACCCAGAGGTGGGAGGGGCATCCTAAGGCTTAGAGGTGGGCGGGTCCTATCCAAAAATTCAGTGCTGGCAAGTGCCATAGAGCTTTCAGGATCTTACTGTCTGGACCTTTTGCTTTCTTTTCTTTCTTTTTTTTTTTTTTTTTAACTTAGTGAATCCACTCTCAGAGAATTCTCTTGACCTTGGAAGTTTGAATGAAAAAAAAAAGCAAAAACAAAACAATGAAAGTTTTTGTAAACATTTTGGTCAAGAGGATGAATCAAAACAAGGTTTTATCAAGCAGGACTATAAAAACAAAACTAAGACAGCTCTGTGTGTGTGTGTGTGTGTGTGTGTGTGTGTGTGTGTGTGTGTTTAACAGATCAACTTCTATTAGGCATGGATTTATTTCTCCACCATCAACAGCATCCACAGGTCAAGTTCACTTCGAAGAAACTCATCGTTCAATGCAGAACAGATACTCACGGTTATATAACACACACACACACACACACACACACACACGAATGTATGAATGTAAAGTGGCCAGAAATGAACATGGAGCAGAAAGAGAACTTGTAATCCCCATATCACACTAGAATCAAAGTATTCCGACTGCCAAAGAGACGAGATAAGAACAGAATGCCTGTAACCCCTGCGTACAATCAAAACCCAGATCAAAACTGTGAGTGAGAGACAAGCTCCATCCACGGCTGCCAAAGCTTCTTGGCGGCCACTTCTTTAGCGTTCCCTTAAAACCAAGTCTGACCGTGCTCATTTTCATCTTAATGTCTTTCATGAGTTATGCTTTGGAAATAGAATCTGCGTGGTACAAAAGTGACCTCGATCTTATTAATACAAACCAGAGCTGTGTCACCCAGTGCTGGCCTTGGGGCCTAGAACATGAAATGAAAATTGAAGGTTCCTGAATACCTGACAAAAAAAGAACATCAAGAGACTTAAATTGACAGGCATATTCGGCTTTTCAGACTGACCTCATGGTAGACACATGCTTTTAACTAATTGTATTTACAGAATATTCTATATATCTCTCCATCCAGTGTAACTTCATTTTTAAAAACCTTTGCACTTTCTTTTGGGAATACAAAGAATAGTTTTCCTGAAAACCTGCTACCAAACAAGAAAGCTACAAAACAAATAATTAAAATAATTGTGAATATTGCTAATAATAGCAAGTTCATGTATATGTAACAATACATCTTGTTGAACAATGTGTGTACATGTGCATGTGTATTTGTGTGTGTGTGTGTAGAGTGGTAAACTGATAATTTTAGGAACAAAACGTGATAGAAGACTCCATCTCTATCTCCCTTTCCCCCACCCCACCCACCAGAAACTCCAACTTAACAGCCATCCCATTAGCAAAATACTTTTACAACAGCTCCATAATATCAGCAAAAAATTGTAGCACCCAGGTAGAGGGCAACAATGGAAAGGGGAAACAGTACCCAGATCAAACTCCCCTCAGTCCTGTAAAATGTAACAATGGCAGAGTCCTCTCTGCCAGAGTCCCTCATGTAGAAAAGGAAAAGAGAAGTGAGCTTCCAATCAGAACAAGATCCTTCCACATAGCTCTGGATAGTTAAGCTGTAATCATCAGCTTCAGGCCAAGCCATGGACCCTAGAAATATGTCCAAATCTAGAATCAGCATATACCACTACATATAGATTATGGTGACAGCTACCCACTGCTGCCAGGAAGGCCTACAGACAGACTTCATAGCCATTCTGCCTAGAATGGGCAGTTAGGACAAAGAGCAGAGTAATTTTCTTTCTGAAACCAAGACACAAGACTAGGAGAAGTGACAGGTTATTCAAATGTACAAATGAAGCAAGGAATCTGAGAAATAAAATACCATCAGAACAACTAAATGAACCCCTGCTTACCAATCCTAAACTGACAGAGTCCTATAAAATGCCACAGAATTCAAAGTCATCACTCAAATGTAGTCAATAGACTACAAGCGAAGCAAAAGCGAAGGCAACTAAATGATAGCATATTAAAAACAAACAAATGCAACAACAATAACAACAGAATGAGAAGAGCGTTGACAAGATGGCTCAACAGTTAGAACACTAGCTGTCTTCCAAGGACCTGGGTTCAACTCCCAGAACCCACATGGCAGCTCATAACCATGTGTAACTCCGGGTCCAAATGAGCCAGTGTCCTCTTCTGGCCTCCTTGCCACCAGCCATGAAGGAGGTTAACCCATTTTTTTGAATGAGAAACTCAACATAGTTAGAAACTATTTGTCTTATTTTCTTTTTTTAAAAAAATAAAGTTTCTAGGTTTTAAGTTTCTCATTTAAAATTATTTGATTATTTTATCTGTATGAGTGTTTTACCTGTACAAACTAAAACACTCCCATCCCAGCATATCCCAGGGCTCCAGACCTATGGGACAACAGGAGAGAGACTACTGATAGAGAGATAACGAATGTTCCTCCAACACTGCTCCTCCCCCGTGACTCTGACCAATCTTGGACCTCATTAATCTTATTTCACTCTTATTTGTGACTATATCAACATTGAGCATAGGTCAGGAAGCCCCTCCCCTGCTGATCCTTCCACCCACAGGGCACCCAGAGACCATAACAAGACTGTTCCTCTTTTCTTCCTTTCCTCTTGAGCTATGTCTTCAAAGCAAATTCTTAAAAAAAAAAAAAAAAAGTTAACGTATGCTCACTGTAAATAGCAGTATTCTTACAAGACTCAAGGGAGAAATTTTACAGGACCAAGATGGCCCATTGAGGAAAAGCCCTTTATTTGAATTGGTAGTAAGACAAGAGTAGCTTCTCAGACCACACAGAGACCACAGTGATGGCGCCACAGGTTTGTTGACACAGCGAACCCTAGAACTCAGAGGCTAATGCCTACCCACAATGCAACCACATCCTCTGATGCTTTTATTTATTCATAAGAGGTGAGGGGAAGGAAGGAGTTCCGTGTTATTCTTATTTTATTTTTTCCTCTTCTCTTTGAGCCCCTGGCTGTTACAGGAAATATCTTTTCTCTGTCAGACAAAATGTGCAGAGTTTTCATCTGCATAAGCAAGTTTAAAATGTCAGGGCTTCCTATCAATTTACAGATGAAAGGAAAGCGACCTTGTTGAACTTTGAGCACGTATGCTAAGAAAGGCTCCTTCTGTGTATCCCATTGACTCAGCCCAACAGCCACGAAGGAGGGGACAAAATTATACAGAACTCGTCCTCTTTACAGAACCAAGGGAATAATGGTGTTTTGATAGTTTGATGCTCAGGTTTTACTTTTAGACCCTTCTGTTGCACAAGTGACAGGAATGTCAGGGACAAAGTCACTTTAACTCGTCAGGTCATAACAGCTTTGCTTGGAGCAATTAGTCTCTCAGCGTTTGCCCGTTTTCAAACGTTTTCCTCTTCCAGTTCTCTGCCCAAGACGTTAGTACGGTTCAGAGAAAAGTCGGCCTGTTCTCTTCTTCTTTCACAGGTTTTAGAGGGGAATCATAAATAACACTCTTCAACAAAATAAAAAAAAATTGATTGAACAGTAAAAATGGGCTGCGGCAGGGAGGTGGGGACTCTGGGTGAGGAAAAAGGTCACATTTCTGTGAGGAGCGGTGCTTCTGCCTGGTTCCTTAAGAAAAAGACAATGAGATTCACAGGCTCTGAATTATAGGCCCACAAGGCGCACCAAGAAAGCCCCATTTCAAGTTCAAAGGGTCTGCAAGTCCACAATAACTTAAAGACTTATCACCAATGCAGGAAGACACAACAAAAGTAACACACTGCATACAGTATGCCATAGCAATACTTCCCACATCAGAAAAGAAGAAACCTTTTCAGGAAAGAAATAATTTGTAATACCTATATCCAATGTCTGTCTTAATTTTGATTAGTATTGTGTTCTCATGAAATGTATGATCATATATCTATTACCTGAAAGCCAAATCTACTTCCTTGTGTATATTCATGGTTGGTTAAAAAATTCAAAGGTAAGTATGCGCTCTTAGGGCTGAAACCACACTGCTTTTTCGGTACCTCCCTGACTCCCAAATTGTCTCCGTACATTTTTTAAGTTAGACATTCCGCTTTTTCATTAAGATTTCATAGTGTTGTGAGTCCCTAATAAGCATGTTGCCAATACCATCATAAGTGCCCATTCATCCAGCCCATTATTATCTTTTGGAAGTGGGCAGGGATCACATTTTAAACTGCCTAGATAATTATAATAAGCATGATATTAATTGAAAACTCTGTAAATAAGCATGAAATTTTTAATTACTTCGGGAATATGGAGACTCTAATTGATTCTGACTGAACCACGGTAGCTGCAGCGTACATCCAAATCTGCGGTACAAATGCAATGGCAAGAGACAGAACTGAAGAAACAAATGATGCCCCCACTGTTTTATTCCTGCTCCCAGAAAGAGCCATGTAGAACTCCAGTCATTAGCTGAGCATGCTGGGAAATCTGGCCCTTCCAGTAAGATATTCACAGCATGAATTTAATGAGTATCGAATACAAATAGGAAGAGAGCTTGTTTAGCCTCAGTGTCTCCAGAATGGTCACTTAATTAAATTACCTATATTATAGTACAGACATGATAGAAGGCAATACCCCATAAAAATAATATTACAGGCTGTTTAATACGATAGAAAGATATTGGTATTTTAAGAGCCCATTGATCTTACCTTTTGCAAAATGAGATTTACTTGCAAATAAATCAAGTTTTTTTTATAGCTTGAAGGTTATGCAATCTATAGAAGAATCACATTATGGGGGGAAAAAGCCAAAATAACAAACATAAAATTCTCCACATCCCTATCAGGGGCTACAAGAAATTATGCAAATTTCTTTAGCTCCAAATAAATCTGATCTTTTCTGAAAGTTTCTACTATAAAAATTTAACAGGCACATTCTTAAATGATAGGATGACAGTGACCTTTTGTGCTCTCTATCTGAAGCTATCTTCTTAACTTTCTCCAATAAAACACATACTTAATGAGGAAAACCAGTACTTTCATCAAGTCTTGGTACAGTAGCATCCAGAGACAGATGCAGCCTCCCACTTTGCCTACTTTTCTCATCACTGTGACAAAATACATGGTAGACGCAACTTAAGAGCGGTTGTATTGGGTCCACAGTGCCATCCGACGTAGCAGGGAAAGCCCAGCAGAGGTCTCGGCAGCCGTGGCGTGTGATGGAGGCTCACACATCTTGGCAGATCTGAAAGGGGAAGCTGGGGCAGAAGTGGAAGCCGGTACAGTTTCCCAGGGCCTGCTGTCAGAGGCCTCCATCAGCTAGGCAGGCCAGAAGTAAAGGTCCACAGCCATCCTAAAGCACCGCCAACACCATGAGATCAAGTGTACAAAACATGATCCTGTGGGGCAGATTGCCAGTTTCAAGCCACAACACTGACCAAAACAATGTCACATACGGCTCCAAACTCACTGGAATTATTCAGGAGTAGATTATGTGTTTTCTTTTCAATGCATTGAATTTTCTAAAATGTAAAAGCTTTTCTTTTATTAAATAAATGGGCAATTTGTTAAAATCTCTAAACTACTGAAGAAAACTCACTTACTTCTCACTCTGTTAGTGCTTTCAAAAAAAGCCAGTAGAATAGAGCTATAAACATAGAGTAAACACTGATATATGGAGGGAGGTTTTCAGTAATTTCTTCCTGTGGCAGTGAAGACTGAGATGCTCCATTCCATGATCAGCCATCAACAAGCTGGCGACACAAGGGAAGTAGTGATGTAGCTCTCCAGGACCACTGATGGTGACAGTTTCTAAGTCCCAAGTGTTAAGGACCAATATTTGTAAGCTCCAATCTGAGTTCAAAGTCTTAAAGAACCAGACAACCAATCAGATAAACCCCACATAGCCCAAGGGAATGCAGAGACCAATGTCCCAGCACATGCAGTCAGACAGAAAGAGCAAACTCCCATCCCTTGTTTGTGCTGTATTCAACTTCTCAATAGAGGGCACAGTGTCCCTACCCTGATGAAAAACATCCACTTTCCTCAGCATGCAGTATTAAATGCGGATGGATCTCTTCTAAAAGCAGACCAGAGGTACACTCAGAAATAATGGTTAGCCAAGCATCTGGGCCCCTCACGGTCCGGTCAAGCTGACACATGAGATTAAACATCACAGAGGACAAGTTCTAGGAAGACACATCACTCTCCTCTTTCGGGGGAGTGCCGCTGCCAAAGAGGAAAGGAAGCGCACCCTTACGTTCTTGCTTTCCCTATTCCCTTCCTGACATAATTATGAGGCAGCTGTCACTTCAGCACAAGCTCAAGTGACACCCCCTCACCATCACCTTGCAGTCTAAATGGCCATCATGTGCAGTCAGCCAACAGAGGGCCCCTGGCGGTAGGTCCAAGCGCAGCAGGCTGTCAGTTTATAGAGAGACATTACCCTTTTTAGGTTGAATCTCACAGGCATTGTGACTTATCACTTTGCTTTCTTTGAACGCTTCCCACAAAAGGCCCATTTCTCCCTGGAGTGTGAGCTCCTTCTGGCTCTAGGGAGCACACACGTTGATAATGCTGGAGCGCAGCAAGCATGATTTGCATGTTTGTGTTTTAGAAGATGTGAGTGAAACCCTGGAGGAGAGTCTAGCTGATGTGTTTACTTTATTAGATCAAGGTGAAAGAAAACTACAATAATGTTAACTGTGCCGAGGAACTTTAACTCTGCCTATCATAACTTGAATCACATGAATTTTCACTGGGGATAAGTATACACACACACACACACACACACACACACACACACATGGGGGTTAGACAGGGACAGAAAGTTGAACAAACTATAGGGAATTACCTATACCTACCCCTGGCACTTCATACCTTGTATGAAACGAATGGCGGCTTCCACTCAAGTTGTTCCTTTGACAGCCATTTATCCCCATAAACATGAGGAGGAAACATGACCTCAGGGGCTAATCTGGTAGGGATTAATTAACATAGTTTATAAAGAGGTTGAGATCAAAATAAGTACTAATTCAAGTGAAGAGGTATACAAACTCCTATGTGAGTCTGTCTGTCTGTCTGTCTGTCCATCTGTCTGTCCCTCTGTCTTTGTCTACTTCAGGTTCCCACATACACCACACACACACACACACACACATGCACACACACACACTAGTGTTAAAGGAAGGATCAGAAGGGATTGCTCAAGGCCTCCCCTAAGAAATTCAGAGCAGTGGATATGTGTAATGCCGCTAGATATGGTTTCCATGGCAATAAATACTGAACGGAGATCTTCTAATACCTATGCTGATGAGAGGGGTCAGAAATCAGTAAAAATAGCTCATTCAGTAATAAAACATAATTAACAAAATCAACAATAGTTGCTCTTACCACTGTCAACTATAACCATTTTAGGAGACTATGGAGCTCTTACCATAGTCCAAAGCAGAATGAAGGGGCTATTTACAAAGTTGTCATACAATAACTTGACGCTGAACCTCAACAGATCTACAAAGAAAGCAAACAGCAGAGTCAGTGACACTCCAAGTCACTGAGGCTGAAGTTGGTCAACATAAGCCGTGCTTAGCAAACACCAGAAGGAACTGTGATAATGAGGTCATCCACGGCTGTGGTCTCGGCATTTCCCCATCAACAATGACCTTGGGTCTACAAGGCTTTGTGAATAAATGCTTTAACAAAGGAAACACTTCTGGTCATTTTTACTTAGACCCCAGACTACACTGAGGAGCACATGGGACAACATACACTCATGGGCAGATTCTTCCAAAGTGACCTGTGAGTCAATTTTGACTTGTATTTATTTGTCAAGGATAGAGAAGGTTGGTCTATGAATACAGTTATAGAATACTATAGAGATTTCTTCTGTCTAATCTACAGATATCATTCACCCTAGCATGGCCACATATGCAAAGTAAGCCTGCATTCCACTCGTACCAGAGAGGATATTACCTGGTACTTACCTGTCACTGATGCTACCATTCATTCCGCCTTCAGCGATCTGAAATGCATTTAGTCCGCCTCCCAGATGCTCTTGGACAGTCAGTGTAGAAATATAAAAATAAAAACCTTTTTCTCAAGGAATTTAGGGTCTAACAGAGAGACCTGTCTACAAATCAGTGAAATAATCAAAACTAGAGTTTAAAAGCAAAACACTAGACTATGGTGGCCCAAACAAGCAAGGTTCGTCCATTTACCCCAATGCCAATTAAAGAGACAACAGATGATGAAAAACTGAGAAAGATTTGTGTTGACAGAGGTTTCTGTCCTGCCCGATCCCAAAGCCATTCAGCCCCAAGGAAACACACAGAGGTCTACATTAATTATAAAAGGGTTGGCCTATTAGCTCAGGCTTCTTATTAACTCTTACATTTTAAATTAGACCATAATTCCTTGTCTGTGTTAGCCACGTGGCTTGGTACCTTTTATCTGTGAGGAATTCTCATATTGCTTCCTCTGTGTCTGGCTTCCTCTGTGTTGACTACAGACTGAACCTTTTCCTTTCCCAGTATTCTCCTGTCTGGTTGCCCTGTCTATACTTCCTGCCTGGCTACTGGCCAATCAGCATTTTATTAAACAAGTACAACTTATACAGCTTTAAGGGTATAAGACCGTTGTTCCATAGCAGATTTAATCAATGTATTGAAAGAAGAAACCAAAAAATGGTGACCAGTGACCCCAAGTTCTTCTTTGAGATACTGATTTGAGTTTAAGGTTCCAAGGGAGGATTGTGACAAAGACCAAGAGGTATGGGCAATTAAATGGCCCTGCTCAAGTCAGTCCTAAAGGTGGGCTGCTAAATCACTCTAGGGACCTGTAGTTTCTTAAGATGGTCAGGTCCAGGAGTAGCCTCTCCCTCCTAGAAGACCATTCTCAGCTAATGGCTTGCCTGTGTGGCTTTGCTCTTTCTTGAACCTAAGGTGACTACAGGTTTAAGACAAGGATTTATCTTTGTGACTCCAGCCTTGAGGGAGGCTTAGGGGGTGAGATAGGTAAGGAAGCCGAATCACAGAGTTTTATTAGAATCCAATTTGTCAAGCGTTCATTTCCATTTATTGCTCTCAAATCCCTGGGGAGGTTAGCATGCCAATGCAGAATCAAGCAGAATTTTAACCCTGAGTAAACCAGGCAGACACAGAATGAAGACAGAGATGGCGGGCTTTGAGCTTATCTTTGCCCCAGATTCCATCTACATTATTATAAGTATCAAAAACAATGTTTTTTCCAGCTGCCCCATGCTATTTGTTCCATTTTACCACCATGGACAATTTAGCTTTGCAATTTCAGTAGCAGAACAGCGGCGGAACGAAAACGCTCTTGCATGTATTTGATAATAGTATGTGTGCTTTGCTGCTGAGGGTAAAGACAAGAATAGAACTGGGAGGCCATAAGGTGCACATACGTTCGGTTTCATAGACGCCGTCTGACAGTTTTCCTAAGTAGCCGCGCCAGCTCTTAACCACACCTGAGTGCACGGTAGCTTCAGCTGCCTCACATCCTCCTACTCCTTTGAACACAGTCCCGCGGCATCCCTCTCCGTTGGCATTAATGCAGCTTTAACTCTGAATCTGCCTGGTGGCTGACAAAGTGAGGCCTCTTTTCTTGGGTCCTTTAGCTGATCGCACATCCCCTTTGGAGAAGTGCCTGTTTCCATCCACTGCCCCTTCATTCTTTCTCTCTCCTTACTAAGCTCTATGCGTTTGTGAGGTTTCCAAATGAATTCCTTTGTTTGCCATATGTAGTTTGAGTATCTTCCCACACTCTACAGCATGTGATTTAACTCATCTGTGTCTCTATAACAACTTACAGAATGTTATTATATCACAACTTGTCGTTTATTTATTTATATGTATTGCTTTCTGACATTTAGAAATATTTATATGCCAATGGACATAAAGTAACACCATCATACTTTCTTTTAGCTTTATCATTATGTCCTTCAAGTCTAGACCTATGATTCAACTGATGTCAACATTTATAGTGTTATTAAATAGGGACACAAGCTTATTTTTAATGAATTTTTAAGTAGTATAGTTCAAATCGTTAGTAAGTTGTCTTTATTACAAAGCACCATATCCTGACCAATTGTATGCGGTACTTACAAGTCCAGATCTGTTTATGAACTTCTATGGTGGCTTCTCTCCCTACCCAAGTATACTTAGTACTTAGTTACTCAACATTAAGATAAGGTTTGATATTGACAGTGCATGTTCCAACTTAGTTCAGTTATTTGAGACTGTCCTATTACCCCAGGTGCCTCAGTCCTTCACATGGATTTCTAAACTAATTTGTCAGTTTTTAAAAACAAATAACTTACTGGGGCTTTGGTAGTAACTGAAGGGAGTCACGCCATTGCAATATTAGACGTCTACAGTCTGAGCAATCTGTCCTTCCATGTAGTCATGTCTCTCAGCTTTACACATTTTGCTATGTGGAGACAACACAACTACCTTAATAGACTATGCCCTTAGAACCTTTGTTCTGCTTACTGTTTGAGATCCTATTATTTATAAATTCATTTTCTAAATATTCACTGCAAATCTGTAAAATAAAACTAACTTTTGTCTACTGCCTTTACATTGGCTTTTCCTGCTAGACTCAAATATTCTCTCACTGTCTGTAGATTTTCAGATACACCAACTATGGAAAAAGACTATGTGTTGTGGAATAGCAGTTTGAGATGTCTTACATTCTTTTATCTGTGGAATATATGTTTAATGATGCAAAGATGTGTTGCAATCTTTTATGTTACATTTGTTTGACTCTGTGAAGCTGTGGTACTGCTGCCTGTCTGAAACACCTGATTGGTCTAATAAAGAGCTGAACTGCTGATAGCAAGGAAGGAGAAAGAAATGGGCAGAATGGCCAGGCAGAGAAAATAAATAGAGAAGAGAAAGATCAAGGAGCAAGAAAAGGAGAAGAGGAGGAGGATGCCAGGGGCTAGCCACATAGCCAGAAAGAAGAAACGAAAAAATAGACAAAAATAGAGAAAGGTAAAAGCACAGAGGCAAAAGGTAGGTGGAATAATTTAAGTAAAGAAAAGCTGGCTAGAAATAAGCCAAGTTAAAGTCGGACATTCATAAGAAAGAGTAAGTCTCCATGTGATTATCTGGGAGCTGGGTGGGGTCCCACAAAGAGCAAAGACACACACAAAAACTCAACAAAAACTACAACAATGTAAATCTTTTTCTAGTTCTTTTGTCCCTGTTGCACTCTACCTTCTCCCACGTTTCCATTTTTCTGTCAGGGATTTTTTTTTTTTCTGCATGAAAAGCCCTTGTAAGGATTTCTTTTACTTTAGGTCTGATGGCAGCAAAGTGTCTCAGCTTTCATTGTCTCTGGAAATACATTTATTCTGCCTCCTTCTAACTATCCACTGAAGTATAATATAGACATAGAAAAGTATACATATCATAGTTTTATAGCTGCAAGAATGTTTTTCCAGCTAAACTGATGGCCACATAAATGTTCATACAATGCACCTCGTCCTTGAGTAATTATGACTCTGACTCTAATAACCTAGCTTTTCTGTTGGAATTTTTCATAAAAAAATAAAGTATGTATTTCTCTGTGTGGGTGGTCCCCTTCACCCCACATGATGGTTTGATATTCATCCACACGGCTGCATGCAAATAGATCGCGTCTCCATCGCTCTTGAGTCTCCCTTGGTGTGTGTGTTCAGGTGCTGACTCTCAGAAAAGGGCAAGAATGAACCATTATGTCTGTATCTCTTCGTGGTTAGAAATAGTTACCTTTGTTAGATTTATGCTTTGGAACACAGCTGTGGGGTCACGAAATTTGCAACATCTCGCTTAAAATAGATTCTTTTTTCAAGGTGAACTTATACTGTTTTATAAAGTAATTCCTACCACCACCAGCAGAATACAGAGGTATCCGCAGCTCTTCCCACTTTAGTCAGCCCACCTGTAGATCATCTTTTCCAGCATACTCACTTTCGTGCTCAGAGATTCTCAAAAGATAGTCATTTGGAAAAGATTTTTAAAGGGTGTGCATGTGTGTATATGTATGTGTATGTGTTTGCCACCTGTGTGGGTATGCGCAGGGGCCAGAAGAGGGCGTCAGATTCTCTGGATCTGGAGTTGCAGGTGGTGTGAGCTGCCTGGTATCAGCAGTTGGGTGCTGGGAACTAAGCTCTTGGAGAGCAGTGCAGTCTCTGGCTGCTGCACCATCTCTCCAGCACCTCAAAATACTAATCTAATTTTAATTTTCCTGACAGCAAATGCAACAGAGCATCTCTCACAGGTTTCTTCATCACTTACTTTCTGTACTTCATTTTCTGTTTATTCTTACTCATTTTGATTGTCTTTTCTTTTTGTTGTATAGGGTCTCTTTACATATCCTGGATATGGCTTACATCAGATATGCATATGGTAAACATGTTCTCCAATCCTGTGGGCTATAGTTATAATCTCTGTCTCCCTCTGTCTCTGTCTCTGTATCTCTCTCTCTCTCTTTTTCTGGTTTTGAGACAGACTAATTTTTCTGTGTAGCTCTGGTTGTCCTAGAACTCACTCTGTAGACCAGTTTGGCCTCAAACTCACAAAGATCCACCTGCCTCTGCCTCCTGAGTGCTGGGATTAAAGGCGTGTGCCACCACCCAGTGGTTACACTCTCTTAACACTATACTTTGAAAAATAGAAAATCTTACTTTTATGTTTTTAATTTTTAATTCTTTTATTTTTCACTAATAAATATTATGGCTGATGGCTGATATATAGAAATACGTTTGCCTTTTCATATTGGTCCCATACAATCTTCTGACCTGGTAATTATTTATAGAAACTATTTTGATAGACTGTCTTATGTGTTCCACATATACTATCATATTATACTGAATTAGATAATTCTGCTCACTTCTTCCCAATGTGGCTACTTCTTATTAAGTATTCTTGCTTTAAAACACTGTCTAGAACATCTGGGACAACGCTGAGAGAAAAAAGCATTCCCGATGCTAGGGGGAAGCATTCTAATGGCTCCATTAAGAATGACGTTAGCTGCACACTATTAGTAATGAGACTTTCCCAGAACCAGCAGGAGCAGCAAGAGGACAGGGTGGTGAGGACAGCCGAGATGCTGCATTCAAGGAAACAGGTGCTGAGAATTACTCTCATCCATACATCAACTTTAATATAAATCATTTCTACTTACAAATTGGTGATAATACTCACAGGTCCTAGGAATAGCCTGCTAGGCAAATAAAATACTTGTTTCTGTTCAGAGAGGAAATGCGGAAGTGTTTCATAGTCTTTTGGGTATTTGCTGGAATGTCTGTTTACTGGTTGAGGGCAACAAAGAAGAGCTAAGTGGTAGATAAAACTAGAAAAGCCATCAGAGAAAGAATTATCTGAACCAGAGGCAGGGTGGTGAGGCACAGAGGCAGAGAGGCAGACGGAGACAGAAATCTCCAAGATACAGGTCTAGACCTCCAAGGAGTAGAGGGAGCTCAGTATAGATCAATAGAATAGAACAGAGGACTCAGAAACAAACTGATGAAGCTGTATAACTCTGGAGAAAGAGACAGGAACCCATGTTGAAGAAAAGACAGACTCTCATATAAATAGTTCTGGGGAAACTGGAGATTCACACATAAGAGAGTAAAACTAGGTCCCTGTCTCTTACTCTATACAAAAATAGATTCAAATGGATCAAAGATCTTAATGTAAGATCTGAAACACTGAAGCTGGCAGGGGAACGTACTCCAGGATCTGTGCACAGGGCCCCAGACTTTCTGAAAAGAATTCGAGGAGCTCAGGAAGCCACAAGAATTGACGAATGTGGTTGTGTCAGTTTAAAAAGCTTCTGTGCATCATAGACACTCTTTCCAACATTTAGACAGCTTGCAGAAAGGAAGATCTTAAATAACTATCCACCAATGGGGAACTAATACCTAATAGAAGAATTACACACAAAAGAACAAATAACCCAAACAATAAATGGCCCAATGAACTGAACAGACACGTCTCAGAAAAAATATGATGTCTAATAAATACATGAAAGTTTTACCACATCCTTAGCTATGGGGGGGATTACAGATTGAAAGAGGAGCTAGCATCATCTCACCTCAGTCAGAATAGCTGCAATGAAGAAAACAGAAAACAAACAGCCATGAGGGCTCAGGGAAAAGAAGACCTTCATACACTGCTAGTGAGAGTGTAAATTGCTATGGCAACTGGAAATCAGTGTGGAGGTTTTTTCCAGCAAATGGACAGAACTGCCATATAACCCATCTATACTGCTCTTGGGTATGGACCCGAAACAGCCTGAGTCGTTGCACCACAGGGATTACCACACCTGATGGAGGAGGATTGGCAAAAGCATATTACATATGAAAGTGCCATAGGTGACTCCATTAATGCATGGAATATCCATTAGTGATACATATAATAAAAGAATATGACATGCATACACACACACACACACACACACACACACACACACTCATGGACAACATGGGCATCATCCTCCAATGAGTTTCTTGACCAGAAACACTCTCGGGGCCACCACATTTTTGGTATAACCCTTAGGTATCAGCAATCTGCATTCCAGGAGTGTCCTTTAATTATATTCATAATTACAGTTATGATAGCATTTTGCATCCAAGGTATACAGAGGTTGGCACTGCCCATCTTGGACTCCTCTGAGAACGATCCTATTTTTTCTCTCTTACCTGATTACATAAACCTGCAGTTGACAAGAAAAGCTTCAATTTCAACTGCATTTTCACCTTTGAAATTACTCCACAGCTCTGCAGCGCGGACAGGCAGCATTTACCATTTCTTCAGATCACGGGAGTGAGGAAGGCAGGTCGGATGCTGTGTAAGAGTCACTGATTGACTAACACATAGAAAATCCGGTAATAAAACCCAGGTAATCTGAGTTCGTAAGAGCACAGCACTCAGTGGGGAAAGGAGGTAACTGTTGTACCTGCGTTCAACCCTAAGAACTCACACGATGGCATGAAAGAACATATTCCCACAAGCTGTCCTTCGACCTCTGCATGGTATTATAGTGTTTGTGTGCACATACAGGTATGCACGTGCACACAAGAGCGTGAACACACACACAAGTAAGTAAATAAGTAAATGCAATGATAAATTTTAAACATAGATAATCTGATTTCACATCCAATTCTCTTCTCAGTATATCATGCCACTTGACGAACACTGGTCAGAACAAACATGGAATTGGAGAACTCTTCTCTAGAACATTTAAGTCTACCTTGATCGAAATGTGATCCCATCCTTCTTACTGCATACCTTAGCGAGGATCAACATGCATGCTGAGGTTTAGATTGCTATGCTGTTTCTTTTTTTTCCCTCCAACAACTTCAAAGAATAGCTACTGTCCTTGTCACTAGTGACTCAGTGGCTTCCGGATGCACAGAACTTCCCCAAACAAAGTAACAAGTGAAAGCAGGAGGCCCAACCAGATTTCCTAGGCAGACAGACAGACAAACAGATACACAGACAAACTGACGTGCGTTCTGGAATCATGGTGGAACAGGTGCCTCTATATTTGGGGAGGTTTCATATTCGGTTCTCAAATGTGTGTAGGTCTGCCCAGGGAAAGGGAAGACGGAAGGTTCATGGCTTCATGGGACAAACAGGACCCGTGTAAAAAAGTCCCCATTCAGCTCGCTAGCTTCCTGCCTCTACCTCCTGCTAGCCCTTATTACTTTTTACATAAGCAATATGTTGATTCACAATTAAGAAAGCAAATAAAGGGTAAATATCATTCAGTCGGGGACTCTTAAGTTATGGTCACTTAGCCTGTAACCAGGTTATGGTCCTACAAACAATCCCACTTCCTGTGAATAACCGTACGTGCTTGCCCTGGTTCGCTAGGGATTAGCCTTTGTATCTAACAGGTGATCTTTTCTTCCTTTCCAAGTTCCTGGAAAGCTTTGCCAGCATCGCGCATGAAAAAAAGATGCCGTCT
This sequence comes from Alexandromys fortis, assembly GCF_014885135.2. Classification (NCBI taxonomy): domain Eukaryota; kingdom Metazoa; phylum Chordata; class Mammalia; order Rodentia; family Cricetidae; genus Alexandromys; species Alexandromys fortis. The sequence goes on from NW_026068195.1 coordinate 662,913, forward strand.
TGTGGAGCCGCTACCGCACATACTGTAGCCAGGCTTGCTCTATTGTGCGGGGAACGCAGAGCTATTGACATAATACAGCTCTTGCTTTAAGGATGCTTGAAATTCAACAATGGAAACTGAATGGATGGCCTGTCGTCTGGAGATGTGGTGCGGAGACCAATTCCTCTGCACAAAGGAGCGTGGGAATACAGATCAGCTACTGCGGCTTCTCTTCTCTCTCTCTCTGGAGGATGCGCCCGCACTCAGTTAATTCTCCATTCCTCTTGCTTGGCCTTCCTCTTAAAAGTCTCTGAATATTCATTAATTGCCGTCTATGCCAGATTCCCTGTGTCTCACAATGTGCTTAACTGTGAGAAATGCCAAATTTCAACAGGGACACAGGTGGCAAATGGTTTTGGAAAGGAAAGACTCCATTTTCCTGTACTAAAAATAGGGCAGGGATGAAATTAATATTTGTTGCATGCCTAGTTTGTGACAGGCTCGACTCTGGACATTTTAATCTTACCAGTCCCTGTGTAACTACACCTCACAAGTATTAAGCTCACTTTGTTGGAGCAAGACTTGAGGTCATTTGACTAATGGCTAGCCGTGTGACTACCACGCAGCGGAAATTGCATGTGAAGCCGATCCGTCTGATTTGAATGCCTGGTTTCTATTTATGTACTTGGTGTACTGGTGTCAAGACTCCTAGACTAGAGTATAACAGTAAGAGATTTTGTTGTTGTTAGAGTCTTAACAACAGTTGTTAAGATGTTAACAACACGCTGGGCGCTGGTGGTGCACACCTTTAATCCCAGCACTTGGGAGGCAGAGGCAGGCGAATCTCTGCGAGTTGGAGGCCAGCCTGGACAGGCTCCAAAGCTACAGAGAAACTCTGTCTCAGAAAAAAGAAAAGAAAAAGTCACAGCAGTCGACTCTCTGAAAGCTTCCTTTAGCACACTAGACAGTTAACCACACACAAAAGTGACCAGAAGACTTCTCACAACCGTTCACCCCTAATCATCTGAATGGTTACAGAAAGGAAAGCTAAAGTTCTGAGCTGCAATTTATAGCACCGAGGACATTTTAAAATGTAATTAGACAACACTGGGTAGAATTCTGTGAATACTCTCAGCTGTGCCATGGAAACTTTACAAAGCAAAGGAAGAGAGAGATTTCAAGGACCAGCTGCCGCCTTACTGGGAAGCTGTCTGCCATGGCCACTTCTCTAGAGAGCTTCGCGAAGGAACACTGCCAACATTGCTGGGGCCAAATCAAAGCTGGGCGGTTTCAGGAGCAAACATATCGGAAAAGGATTTCCCAGGAGACTCGTCTTTTCATTCTTAGACATCCCCAAACCCCCGTCAGTGCTAGTGTTTGTCCTGGGCGCCGAGAGACACTCACTCCTACCAACATGAGGAGGTCATTGCCTTTTGCTGTCATCAAGTATACTGCACTCGGCACACACCTTGTGAATGACTCAGAAGTGAAGCAAATTGACACAAATGTCTGGACTCCTGGAAATGACCTTTCAAAAGGGGCAGGGAGATAAACGAACAAAAAAGTAGATTTGACATTACATTAGAATTGCATTGGGGTAGGGGACAATTATATCACTCTACATAGCATGCATAGGGATGTAAGAATTAGGGATAAAGAAGGGTCCAGAAATCTAGGACTTGAAGTAACCAGCCTAAGACAAAAAACCATTCTCCCTAATGGTCCTCATGTTGATAGTGATGCAAGGCTCTCGGTTGTTGTTATTATTTTAAGGTTTTTGTTTGCATTGCCTTTGTTTAACTTTGTGAAGCTGTGATTCTTTGCCTGTCTAAAACACCTGCTGTCTAATAAAGAGCTGAACGGCCAATAGCAAGGCAGGAGCAAGGACAGGCGGAGCTGGCAGGCAGAGAGTATAAATAGAAGGAGAAATGAGGAAGAAGGGAGCAAAAGAAAAGGAGAGAAGGACATCAGGGGCCAGCAACCCAGGTATACAGCAAGCCAAGGAGAAAGAACTAAAGAAAGGAATACAAAATGAGAAAGATAAAAGCCCAGAGACAAAGGGTAGTCAGGAGTATTAGAAAGTAAACTTCACAGTAACATGGAATTTATGGCTGTATTGTCAACTAGAACTGGTAAAAGGCAGTACTCAAAAAAAATGGTGAATGAGTAAGTTATAAAGAAATTACATACCTTACTTATAGGAAAATTAATTAATTCTGTAACTCTGGATTTAAAACCTACCATAATGAAAATATTAAAATTTTGGATAAAGATTTACATAGAGAAAACTGCCACATTTTATAATATTTATAAGATTTTTATAATCACACTGAATTGGAAGTAGTCTAAATATTGAATGATTAATCATCAACCATTAATGCACACTAATAATTAATGCAATGAGGTAGATGGTATTCAGAAATAATATGTGGCCTTTCAATGATCTCCAAGACTATATACCACCAGCTAGCATGCATTCCCCAACTACATTAGAAGGAGTATACTGTCACGTGTGGGTGAGAACATGTGTTTAGGAAGAGAAAGCAGACACTCAGGTTTATGGAGTAAGAGAGAAGGTGTTAGCAGTCTTTCTGAGTAATAAAATGGAAAGGTAATTCTTTTTCTTACATTTTTCTGTAGTTTCTCAAACAAGTATAAGTTTTCATTAGGGAAGCAGTATCTTTTAACAAAATTCTTTGGAGCTCTGGCAACAATGGAGCAGGCCAGTTCCTCCCAGCCCCCCATCCCAAACTACAACTCAATGGATATAGCATAACAAACAGGGAAACTCTAAAAGGCAGACAGATGTTAGCTAGTTAGCTTTTGTTTTTGTTTTTTAAAGGAAACCTTAGATGGTAAAGATGATAAGGAACAACTCTTTCCTTATTATTTTCCATACAGACCCCCAAAATATAGTTCTATAGGCCTCCTTCATTTGTATCTGCCTAATGGACACATATTCAAAAAGAGCCAGGGGTCAGGTGGTGGTGGTGCACACTTTTAATCCCAGCACTAGGGAGGCAGAGGCAAGAGGATCTCAGTGACTTCGAGGCCAGCCTGGTCTACAAAGAGAGTTATAGGACAACCAGGACTGCTACACAGAGAAACCCTGTCTCAAAAAAACAAACAAGCAACAACAACAAAGACCCTGGGATTCTTTTTGCCTTCCCTTCTTGCCCATCTTCATTTCCTTGTTTCAGACCCCAAAACCTAGGAACACCTTCTACCATGGAACCCCAGTGTCCATACCTGCTGGGACTCAGGTAGATGATTTGCACTGTCCTTCCTGTCCTCCACGGTAATCTGGCCGGCCTCAGCCCTATGGCAGCCTCCTTGCAGGTGCCCCTCCTCCACCCCACCTCCACCTCTGAGCTCATAATAAGGAACTCACGAGTTTAGAAGTACTGCTTTCTCTTCTATTTTTGGAAGAGTTTGAAAAAGATGGGTGTTTGTTCTTTTTTATAAATGTTTTATAAAATTCTCCCATGAAAGCATCTTGCCTTGGGCTTCTCTCTGGTGAGAGTATTTTCATGGCGGATTCCATCTCCTCTCCTGTGATAGACTATACAGAATTTCTGCTTACCTACAATTCCACCTCGGTAGAGTTTAAGTTTCTAGAAATACATCCATTTCTTATGGATTATCCATTTTGGCCTATAATTATTCAAAGCAGTGTCATATATTCCTTTGTATCTCTGTGACAGTACCTGTGCTGTCTCTTTCATTTCTAGTTTTATTCATAAATAATCTCTCTCTGTTGTGGTCATGCTAGGTTTTAAAGAATTGTCAGTTCTCTCTGCCTCTAAAATAGTCATAGTTTTCTTTACATTTTTCTGTTATCCTCTCATTTAGCTTCTATTGTGATCTTTGTTTTTTCTTTGTTTTACTGTGTGCATCTGCCATTGTTGTTGCCATTGTCTGCTGATAGAACATTCCAGCTTCTTTGCCCTTTCTATGTGTACTCAATACCATGACTCAATACCATGACTCTGCAGGCCTTTGTCATGAAGGCATCCGGCTTCATGGATCAGTAGCTTCTAGGTCATGGCTTCTCTAGCATTTGGACAGCCATTGTTGAACTCTATAGCCCCTATCAGGTAAGCCAAATGAATAAGCTCCTTTCATAAACACTCTGTGGTTTCCATTCCTCTAGATAGCTCTACCTGGTATGGTACTTCTCATTATAAAAATTCTTCTTAGAACTTCTTTTGATGCATACCATGAATCCCGTTGTTCTGCTTTTGTATTTGTCTCAATACATTCTTAATTTGTTTTTAAAGGATAAAAGCAAAACACTTACACCAAACATCATAGTCAACAAAGGAAAGTTCAGGCTCCACCTCTCAGATCAGAAACAAAACAAGGGACACATTAGTTGCCTGCAAAGCATTGGAAGTCACAGTCACAGTAACCAGATAAGAGAAAGAACAGAAAGCATTGAACTCACAGAGGACTGATAAACAGCCTACAGTTTGCGGATTTAGAGAAAACCTAAATATTTTACCCCTCAAAACTATAAAGAACAAATGAACTTCATAAACTGCAGAATACAAAGTCAACATAAGAAATGAGTATTTCTGTAGACCAACAGTGACCTGTCCAAAAAACACTGCTTACTTGACATCTATTGGTAGAATTACTACTGACGTCATCAACACAACACAAGGTCGTTGCAGAGGGGACTATGAATAGATTCTCAAGGAAGCTGCAAGGCTAGCATTTTATAAGCTTAAAAAACACCCGCAAAGATAGGAGAATATAGATACAAACTCCAGTCATACCTACAAAAGGACTAAAAATAATAACAGTAAATGCTTACAAAATTCAGGGGAAAGTGGATACATCTCTAGTGTAAATTTCAAAAAAAATAGTGCACCTAGAGCTGGGCAGATGCCTCATCATCAGAAAGAAACAGATGAAATGTACTTGAATGTTCTTTGGACCATTTCTAACAACAGCATGTTAATATGTGATTATCTCTAAATAAAAATAACTTGAAACCATGCACCCAAAGAGAAAAGGGAAGAATAGTCTTAGCTGTGAGGAAAGAGAACTGCTCCAGCGCCACTGTCTCCCCTGCTCCAGCAGCTCTGACCGACTTCACTATGGAGCTGGTAGCGGCGTTTGGGAGTGCACGCTCTTTTTCTGGAACTTGCCTCGCTTCCTTGTAAGTTAGCCTAAGAAAGCTGGCAGTCAAGGAAGATACAAGATGACAGATGGCATTATAGGAAAAAAAATACCAACTCATAAACCCAAATATGAGGAATCTGGCAAGGATAGAGTATTACCACCCAAAATCAGAACTGTGTTTTAATGAAACTGGGGGTTTCTTTCACCTAGCACATGAACTTCAGACTGTGGGAATACACCATGGAAGGTAGACATCCCGTGTAAAGAATCACACAGGAACCACACGTACCATGGAAAAGACACACGAGCAAGGGCTGCCTAGGGCATGCTTCAGTCGGTCTCTACAGCAGGCCCTGCAGAATCCTTTACACTAAACTGAATGAAGTTATAAGCATTTCTTAGCTTTTACTCCTAAAATAGGCAAAGAACATAGAGTTGTGCTTGAAAACAAAACAGTAATGTGGCTTTATAAAATTTCTCCCACCAACGTTGGCATTAAATGGACTCAGTAGGTTTTATTCACACATATGTGTGTGTATGTATGTGTATGTATGTATGGACATGCAACCATTAAAGAAGTCATGAGTTTAAGAGAAAGTGGGAAGGACATGGGGAGATATTGGAGGGAGAGGGGGATGATGCAAACATGGTACTCAGATTTGAAATTCTCAAAACTGATTGAAAATACTAATGAAAACAACATATAATATTTTTAAACATCAAACTTAGAAAAAGCTACTCCAAGTTATTAGGACTTTGAGAAAATTTTATATTGTTATAGTTTGAGCTATGGAAAGTCATTTTAATGTTATGAACAAATTCTATATAATTATCATATTTTAAAAAAATAGAAAACAAGCCAGGTGGTGGTAGCGTACAACTTTAATTCCAGCACTTGGAAGGCAGAGGCAGACGAATCTGTGGGTTTGAGGCCAGCCTGGTCTACAGAGTGAGTTCCAGGATAGGCTCCAAAGCTACACAGAGAAACCCTGTCCCAAAAAGTCAAAAAGAAGAAAAGAAAACAGATAAGCAAATAATTCCTTATTTTTTATTTTTTATTTCTTTTGAACCAGAGTACCACTATTTGCCCCAGCTCACCTAGAACTTACTATGTAGACCAGGCTGTCCTTGAACACACAGAGATCCACCACCTCTATCTCCATCTTTGCATATACATTTTGATCCAAATAATCATATAGACAATAAATTATTATCCTATCAGTCAACTCAACCTTCACAGACAACCCTAACAGTTTCCTTTGTTAAAGGTATAAACACTGAAACATCAAACAAGTGTCCTAATTTCCTTTTGACAAGGACCTTTCAGAAACACGGCTGATGGATCGCTGAACGGTTAGAGTTATAGCTCGTCGTTACTCATTTCCTGTGAGAACGATAACAGCCTGTAGTCAAAAAGGTGTGAAAAGACATTAAGAGAAATGAGAAGACACTTTACACTGGCAACTTTGACACCTTTCCAGAATTTTAAAGAATGCTGTAAATAAACTTCCCACTTAGAAATCATGCTTACTCCATCCTGTTGGAAGGTGAATAATGGCAATATCTGTGAACAGAGCATAATAGTTTATTAAAGCGAGGTACAAAAACAACTCAAAAGGACAGTTTTTCACCTTGATTTCACCCTAAAGAACAATAGGAGAAAAACACTAAAAAAAATCATACAACTTAACCAAAAGATAAACTAACACAGTTAGAGATATCTTTAAGTAGTCTCTACATTTTTGGGTAAGTAGCCAACTAACTGATAGATTCAGACAGAATTAAGATGTTTTCATTCATGTAAGTTCGAATTTACATAATGTACACTCTCTGTTCCCACACAGTCTTGCAAGTGAATGGTACCACTGCCCGCCGGCACCAACAAGCTGAATTCACCTCCAGCCCCAACTTTCTTCTACCTCATTAGGACGCCTTCCTCTCAAAGCACCTGTAATGCCTAGCTTTGACACAACCTAGAATCTTTTGGAAAGAGTCTCAATGAGAGACTATCTATGATTGTCATATGTGGTTGACATATGGGATGTCTGAGGTGGAAATTCAATTAAATTCATTGATGTGGAAAGAGCCAGCTCACCGTGGGCGCCACCATTCCCTATGCAAAGACGCTGAACTGTATGAGTGGAGAAACTGAGCCAAGGGCAAGCAAGCAACCAACCAACCAGCCAAGCCAAGAGTGGATACATACATTTCTCTCTGCTCTTGCCTAGGGTGTGACTAGCTGCTTCAAGTTCCTGCCACCGCGACTTTCTCACAGTCTTGGACTGTTATGGGGAAGGGAAGTGTGAGCTAAACCAAACTCCCTCCCCTGAGCTCTTTTCTGTCTCAGTATCTTATCACAGCCATAGAAAGGAAACTAGCACAGCATCCACCTGTACTCTGAGCACTTCTTCCCTGGACCGCTGGCACTAACTGGGGCTTCTTCATTTAAAACCGGCCAGGTTCTTTCGAAGTCAGTCTGGTGTTAGACTGTCTCTGACTCTCGCACTGTGACAATTATCTGAACCTAATGACACTGAATACCTGCACATGTTTCTCTTCTTATTCTCATCTCCAGCTGGGCTCTGCACAGCTGGTATTTGCTAACCTCACCTTCATTTCAAATCGGCTTTTCTTCAGAAACACCAAACACGGTCTGATCACACCAACCTCCACGTTAAGTCCCAAACAGCTTACAGGCCACCTTGGTTTTGATCAAGCTGTTTTTTTTTTTTCTTGTCTGTTTCCCCCTTCTTTTCACATTATCCTGCCAATCGACCCATAAGCCTTAAGGGAGCAGAGAAGTGGTCTTTTTAAGTTGCTAACCACAAGTGCCAACCTAGAACAGAAGCGACTTCCAAGACAGACATGGAAAGCTTTCAAAGCTAAGGCTAAAACTGGTGCACATCAATTCCATTACTAGTCGTTATTTCGAATGTAGCCACATGGCTATACCTAGCCTCAAATCAGGCTGGAAGGAGCAATGTGCACTAAAGGAAGGAAAACTGGACTTGGGTGGGCACTCAGTAATGTCTACAATAGACTGTTTAAATGAAAAAAAGTCAGCAGAAGATATCAGTTTGTTTAGCTTGATTTAAAACTGCACAGTATATGCAAGCATTAAACTATCACATGGAATTTTAGAAACACAATTTCTTACGCATGTTGTGGGCACATGTGTGTATGCATGTATATGCACATGTATAAGGAGGTCAAAGGACAGCCTCAGGTGTCACCGTCAGGAATGCCATCCAAACTGGGTCCTTCACTGACTTGGAGTTCATCAATTAGCCTATACCAGATGGCCAGTGAGCCCAGGGATCCTCCTGCCTCTGCTTCTCCAGCAGTAGGAGTACCAGCAGGTGACATCATGCCTGGTATCGTTATGTGATAACTGAGACTGAACTCAGCCAGGTCCTCATAGTTGGCAGTCAAACGCTTTACTAACTGTGCCATCCCTCCATCTTCAAATAAGCACAATTATATACACTAGTTAAAACAAATAAGCAAACAAAAATAATTACAGCATCAGTAAGAAATGCAAATGTGCAATAAAAAGAAACAAAAGGCTACTTGTGCTTACCATTAACACCCACTAAAAGCTAAACTAAAGCTAGTATATAAATGCAAAAAAATGGGTAGCAAGTCTTTAATTGTCTAGATGTCTCAGAAAAGACCATGCTGATCCTCTATATGTTTATATAATCACTGTATTTATAAAACATATAGAAGATCAGCATGGTCTTTCTTGAGATAAACAAATCTGCAGACCAATATTATTTGTAAAACATCTATGAAATAATTCTGGAAAATACCAGTAAGGAGACTATACAGAATGTTATAAAAATGCATCATTGTAACTATAAATAGAGTTTACTTAAGGAACATAAAAATGCTAACCACTAGGAATTCCATGGTATAACTCAGTATAGTAGGCCTGTGAGATGGTTCAATAGATGAAAGACTTGCCACTGAGCCTGACGGCCTGGGTTCAATCCCCAGGATCCACACACTGGGAGGAGACAGACAAACAAGCTAGAGGGTCATCCTACAAGCTAGTGTAATTTTGAAAGAGAGAACCTCAATTGAGAAAATGCCCCCGCCAGATTAGCCTGGGGACAAATCTGTGATAATTTTCTTGATTAATGATTGATGTGAGAGGGTCCAACTCACCGTGGGCGATACCACCCCCGAGCAGATATCACCTGGAGGTGTGCAAATCCAAAACAAAACAACAACAGCAAACCAAACTGATCATGACCCTTGCTTCAGTTCGTGCCTCTAGGTTCCCACCTCTAGGTTCCCACCTTGAGTTCCTGCCCTGGATTCCCTTCATGATGAACAATAAGAGTAAGATGAAACAAATCCTTTTCTCCCCAACTTATTTTTGGTCATGATGTTGTATCACAGCAACAGAAACCACAACTAAGACAACAACTTTGGGGAGAGGGAAACGGCATTTGATCTAGGAATAACTGCTTGAGCAAACATTAGATCTCTTTCTGAGAGAAGCTAAGACTTCCTGGCAGTACAATGATCCATTGGGCAAAATCCATGCCTTAGAGCCCACCCCTCCAGCAGCAGAGATGGCCTCTACACGGCACATCTGCCATCTACAGCACCTGCCCAGAGAGCTGGGGCCAGTGGTTCCCCTATCAGGCTCCCTGGCCAGCCTCCATGAAGATTGCTCTTGGTGACTCCATTTGCCAGATGGTTGCGAGTGGGTCTCACAGACAGGCTTGCCTGGACTCTGCAAGGGAGGGCCAGTGAATGCTTCAAGGATGACTTGGTATAAAGCTTCAGGTAGCATGGCCAAGCTGTGGATTTCTAAGAAGCAGCAGCAGCAGGCAGATCCTCTCAGTGGGAAGCTAGTAGAGGCAGCTGGGTTTGGAGCAAAAAAATCCATCCAAGCGAGGTGGAGGAAGCATCGCTAATGCTGGCAGGTTCTGTACAAGAGACTCCACACCAAATAATCAAAGATGAGCCCCAGAAGGGTCACAGCTCCCAAACTGGTCCTTAAAAGTTTACCCAGCTCCACCCCAGAGCTCAGGTCCAATATCAACTGTACCAACAATGTGTGAATGTGGGGGGGGGGGGATACACACCCACACAAAAAAGACACTACTAACTCTTCGGATTTACAGGAAAGACTATATGCATAACCTGGAACCTTCTTCAAGAGGAAACCAGACTGGAAACTTCCTTCATGGCGCCAACAGCAACAGCTTTGCCCCAGGTTTGTCTTTTCTAGTGCTGCTCCCACAGACCAACAAAGGATTTTAAAGAGAACCGCTATGGGCCCAACCCAGAGCTGGTCCCTAATCGGACATTAGAAGAGCCTTTAAGAAAACATCTCGTCACTAAAATCAAGTCCAGGCACATTTAATACTGGAGGAGTCTGAGATTACACACAGAAGTGTGGTGTGGCTGGTGATGCCAGTGAACGGCAGTGCAGAGAAATCCAAATAAAGAAGTGGGATGTGGGCCTTGGAGGGAGGAGGGGAGGGGAGGACAGGCAGGCAAAGGGAAAAGGAAGAACACTGTGGGTGGAGAGAACAGAATGAGTGGAGGCTCAAACATGGAGGAGAGCTGGCAGGAGATGAAGGTCACAGCATCTGGTGGGGATTCATGGACCTAGCTCTACTGGGAAGATATTTGATGCTGATCATTGTGCCGTGGGCTCTCTTTAAGTTGCCAGTCTTTTGTATATATTATGTGAACATTTCAAGCTGACCTAGGTCACCGTCATATCTCACACATACTCAGCAAGGGTGACCTACAATATCAGTGCTGGTTAGATTGCTAACAGGGTTTCCAGACAACCCAATTCCTGCAGCTTTTCCTCTTGGCCATCTTTCTTTGTATTTAAATCTTAGAAACATATTCTCCCCAGTGTGACCATTTTACCAAAGACCATGCTCCATGAAAACAGCTACATTTATAAACTTTGTCAACCATGGAGTAAGTAAGTATTAAACACCAACCATGAATGAGGCATCTGGGTATTAAGATAAATAACATAAAAATCAGGGGAAAGGTCATAAAGTACTAAAATAAGAGATGTAGTAGATAACTTCTGGGTATCATATACTAGAATAGGATTTGTGAATCCTTACATCCAAAAGAAGATATGAGGGAAGAGGGAAAAACACATAGAAAACCCATCGCACTCCAGAATGCAAAGAAAATGACACTCAAGAGCTCTGATAATTAGAAATATCAGGTAAGACTATTAATCCAGTTTAGGTTTGTGGCAAGGGACGCCAGACATCAAGGACCATTGAAGACATTCATATCAGAATTTTGTCTTAAAAGTGTGAAAAAACTTTTCTGGCTAGTTTTATGTCAACCTAACAGAGCTAGGGTCATCTGAGAGGAGTGAATCTCAACTGAGGAAATACCTACATAAGATCTAGCTATAGAGCCCCAGGCCCCACTGGACCATGGTGCCAGGCTGCTGCCGGCTGACCAACTCAGCTCCCATCTGAGCCCAGATCCAGCACTCTGAGTAGGTTCACTCCAACATCTTTGAGAAGCTGGAGCATGTGTAGGAGCCAGTCCTGCAGAACCGGAGCTACAGGATCACCCTGACTCTGGCAACAGCAGGACATCTGAGACAAGTCTCAGTGATGATCCAGTACTTGTGGTGCCTCAGAAGCCTTGATCCAGACAGTGGCTGGTTGAAATGAATATTGGCATGCAAAGCTATCTGGGCAATATGATGATGATGATGATGATGATGATGATGATGATGATGATGATGATGATGATGATATGATTATATACTATGTGACACATCACCATGGTGATTTCCAGGTCCAAGCCACTTACAAGGGCCATGTGTGGGTCTGTGGTCCGACTGTATCCAGGATCTGTGCTGACGTTCACGGCCTGTGTTATCACCAAAAGCCATTTGGATACACGTGACTTATGCTGCCCCCTGAGGCCATGACTACGACTGGGTCTGCGCTGTCACCAAGAACCATATCTGGGTCCATGCTCCTACTGAGGTAGAGGGCCTTGTTGATGTTTGCAGCTAGTGCTGTTTCCAGAAACCATGTGTAAGTCCAAGGTCCATGCTCCTGCTGACCATAAAGGGCAACAAAGCTACTTTTGCCATGGTATTGCTGACTGCAGACTCACAGTAGGGAAAGAGGGACATATAAGGCTACTGTCACAACCCCTAACCCCACCGCCCAAAAAGAAACAGCCTAGACAGAAAGCTAATGAAGAGAATTCTTAAAAATTGTAAGAAGGATGCTGAAGTGTAGCTCTGCACAGCTGATGGCTTCTGGCTGGGGCGCAAGCAGGGAAGGGCTCGTTTCCTTTCTTTTTTGTGAGTGGGGGGTGGTTTTTTTTTTTTTGCTTTTGATGTTGTTTGTTTATTGGTTTGTTTAATTGATTGATTGATTGATTGATTGAGACAGGGTTTCTCTGTGTAGCCCTGGCTGTCTTAGAACTCACTCTGTAGACAAGGCTGTCGTCTAGCTCAAAGATTCACCTGTCCCTGCCTCCTGAGTGCTCGGATTCAGACTCCGCTTTCTTTAAGGGGCTGGTCACTGGAAGTTTGAGTATGCTCTAGTGAGTATATAGGCAACAACTGCTCTTGTTCTTTTTTTTCTTTTTCTCCTTCTGCTTTTTTTTTTTTTTTTTGGAGTGGGTTCTCATAAGGGGGCGGACCTAAAATGACTTGGAAGAGAGTATGCTCCTGGTTCAAGATGTGAAATTCCCAAAATATCAATAAAATATTATGAATAAAAAAAGATCTATCTGTGGAGCATTTTCTTAACTAGTGATTGATGGGGGAGTGCCCAACCCATTGTGGGCAGTGCCATCCCTGGGCTGGTGGTCCTAAGTTCTCTAAGAAAGCAGACTGAGCAAGTCATGGTGAGCAAGCCAATAAGCAGCACCCCTGTAACTGAAGACTGCGCTTTGGTTGCTGCATCAGCTGCTGCTTCCAGGTTCCTGTCCTGATTGAGTTCCTGACCGGACTTCCTTTGATGATGAACTGTGATGTGGAAGCGTAAGACAAATAAACCCTTTCTTCTCCAAATTTCTCTGGTGTTTCATTGCAGCAACAGAAACCCTAACTGAGGGTTTTCTAACTAAAACATGACACAGAAAAGGAGAAGATAGAGGTGGCAGAAAGGCCAGAGACCAGAAAATCGGGCAACATGATCACTCAAGAGCTGACGCTGTCTGTATAATGAAGCACAGCACTGAAGAGCAGGCGTGATAAAGAAAGACGTGGTCAGACAGCCACAGACCACCACACACACACACACACACAAAAAAACACACAAACCAAACAAACACACACACACACACACACACCACTCTATCTCACACACACACACACACACAAAACTAACACACACACACACACACACACAAACATCACACAAACACACACACACACACACGCACACCTCATATACACACACAGACCATACATCAGGGGCCCTGTATACCAGGCAGAGAGCTTGATCTTTACCACAGAAAAACGTGGCCACAAAGCTGGAAATAGCATAGTGGCTTGTAAAGCATGCATGGGGACTTGGATTCAACAGCCAGCATCAAACACACACACACACACACTCACACGACCACAAAGAAAACTCTGCTCAAATGTTTCAAATTTATATAAATAATTTTTAAGAAGTATTGAAACCTTTAAGCACCACAAATCCAAAATAAAGTTCTTGCGTAACTAAATAAGAAAGTCCATTAAATAAGAATTGGCATTTCAGAGAATAAGAGAGGCCTGGGAGACTGTTCAGTCAATGACATGAAGACTTGCAAACATGAGGCCAGGAGTTAGAGTCCCAGAATCCGTACCAGGCAGGGTGACACATGCTCATAGTTCCTTACTGGGAAAGTGGTTCAGGGAACCGCTGGCTGGCTAGCCTTCTAGCCTTGCCTACTTGGTAAGTTCCAGGCCAGTGTGAGACCCTGTCTCAAAACACAAGGTAGATGACAACTGAGGAACAACACCCAGGGTTGTCCTCTGGTCTGCACACACACACACTCACACACACACATACCTGACACACACATACCACACACACACACATACCTGACACATATACCACACACACACACACCACTCTCTCTCTCACACACACATACACACACATACCTCACACACACACATACCTCATATACACACACAGGGTTGTCCTCTGGTCTGCAAACACACACTCACACACGCATACCAGATACACACACACATACTACACACACACATACACATACCTCACACATACATACACATACCACACATACACATATACATACCTCACACACACACACCTCATACACACACACACATGTTTGTCCTCTGGTCTGCGCACACACACACACGCACACACACCTCACACACACACGCACGCATGCACGCACATGCACAAAAGATCAGAAAAAGACTTAAACAAAAGCTAAAGTAAAACACTGAATAAACAAAAAGGACATTAAGAGAACAGCTTATCCAAAGGAATAATAACAAATCAGCCAAAGTTTTAAAAATATTTTAAGATAGTTCAAATAAATGTGGTAGATATAAATGTGAAGAACCAGTACCTGCCAGTGGTGTCTCCCCAAACAGGAACACATAAAAAGATAAATTTTTAAAAATTAAGGAAGCTTTCATGAATTAAAATAAATCTTGTACCTATATATTTAAAGAACATATTGCTGCCCTAGAAAATAGAATATCAACACAGAGATGCTAGACAGCTAAGTATCAGCTCCTAAATAAAAGGAAAAATACCTTAAATATCTAGGTAATTTACAGGGAAGAATGTCAATTAGATTAGACATCTTGACAGCCAAAGGTCACACTAGAAGGAAACATGGCACTTTAAACATAGTCAAAGAAAAAGAAAGAAAAGAAAATACAAACTGGAACTTAAATCTACCCACAATATTTCAGCACAAGGGTCAGTGTTGTGGGAGAAATTGGGCAGCATCCTTTCCAGAAGCCTATTTTGAGGAATTTACCACGAGGAAGCTTTATACTACCACAAAATAAAGGAAAAGGTTTCAGCAATGCTTCAGGGTTCAGTGCCGAATATATTTGCCTACAGAAATAAGACTAAAGGATTGAGATGATTATATAAAATAGCTGCCAAAGTAGCCAGCTGTACCCTGAGGGGCTTCCCTGATGGACCCCCACTATGAGCAGACCAAATCATGACTTACACTGCAGGAAAGAATTTTAAAAAGAGTCATGATGAAGAAGCGGGGGTTGTAGTGTGTGTGTGTGTGTGTGTGTGTGTGTGTGTGTGTGTGTGTATACATGCATGTGTGTGTGTGGTGTGTGTTTCCTTGGGCACACATGTATGTATGAGTGTGACTTCAGAGACTGGGGGTAATACCTGGTGTCTTCTCTAGCATTCTCCACCCTATATTTTTGAGACAGGGTCTCTCACTGGGCTCAGCCCCCAGAAGCTGGCTGGACAGGCTGCTCAGCAAGCTCCAGAAATCGGTCTGCCTCCAGGTTTTTGTGGTAGGGTTACAGGTAAGTACTACCACACTTGACTTTTGTGTGGGTGCTGGGGTTTAAATTTAGCTTCTTGTGCTTGCATAGCAGGCTCTTGAATTAACAAGTAATCTCCTTAGCACTGGGGATTATGAGACACAGATAAATCAGAATATAACTAAGAGGTGAGATCAGGCTTCACAAAGAGAAAGTTGCTCCTAACTGCTAACTGATGTGAGAGAGAGAGAGACAGAGAGAGAGAGAGAGAGAGAGAGTTCCTCAGTTTCTGCTTTTGTTTTCTTCTCTGGTATCTCAGGCTGGCTTTCAGCAGTTCGTGTACCCTGAACTCTTGATCCTCCTGCCTCCACCTTCAGAGTACTGAGATTACAGACATGAGCAACCTTTCCAACTTGATTTTGCTGCTCTCAAACCTAACATTGTTCAAAAGATGTAATTTACAAGCAGGCTGAAATATTAAGCAAATTCTCAAAATTAAATATAGTTTAACAGTTAAGTTTAGCAAAGAAGTGGTTTACTTATTTCTCTAAAGAATATCCTTCTGTGGATGAAACTGAGTTTCTGAGATGTGATTTCTCTCACGGTTGAGAGAGGTTATGATGAGGTTAAATTCAAAGCTCTCACATGCTTTCGCCTTAAGCGTGGTTCATTTATTGCATTAAAGTCTTCCTTGAACTTCCGAAGAAGAAAGTGTTGTTTGTGTGGCCAATCTTCTCAGCGAGGAGTCTTGACAGGTGTGCTGAAGGGCTTGACTTTCAGTCAGGAGAAAACACACTAGAGCCCCTTGGGAGAGCCTTCCTTCCCTTCTGTGCTCCCTGAATTTCTCTGCCTTTCCATCTCACCTCAGCACATGCTGTCACAGTGAAGAGCCTAAAGGACAAAATCTAGACAAGAAAAGGGACATTGGATACCAACTGGAATGAGTTTATTGGTTATGACACAGGTATTAATCGGAGTGTATGCTTGATTCTATGCGTACACTCCCAAGTCTACAAACCAAACTCTTAATACTGACTGTACTTAAAACTAAAAGAAATTGTTGCTAAGATTAGCAAATAAAACTGGAGCACACAAGAACAACTGAGGGGCGGGGGGGACGGTTTTAGATAACCTCAGTGTTTGTCATCATAGGAAACAAGTAGGTTAGACCTAACAAGAGTGTTCTAGAAAGATAAAAACGTGTCTATTGTCCATTTCCTTACCAAGTGCACGTGTATATGTGCATGCATTCACATGTGCATGTGTGTGTATAGGCGTATATCTGTGTGTGCATGTTTGTGTGGAAGTACAGACAGGTGAGCACTATGGTAAGTGTGTAGAGGTCACACGACAATCTCAGGTGTTGACTCCTACCTTGCTTGGGAAAAATCTCTTTGATGTTTATCCCTGGATATGACAGGAGAGCTGGCCAATGCCATTCTGGTATTCTTCTGTCTCCATCTACCACCTGCTGTAAAAGCACCAGGATGGCAGACATAGGCTATGGTACCCAGCTTAACATCTGTACCTAGGATTGGAAGTCAGATCCTCACGCTCATGCGATAATCATTTTTACCCATATAGACATATCCCTAGGCCCAGAAGCTGTCTTTTTTTAACAAGCAAACTTTGAAATGAAAGGGGAAAGTATTCATACAAAACAGAAAATACACAAGTTTAAAATAGATAAAGTATAAAAACAATACCATATGTAACTATCGTGTCAATAAGGTCATAACAAAAAATATGATTTCATGATGACTTCTTTTAGACCATCTTAGCTTCTCATCTGCTACTCTGATAAAGAAAAATATTCTATAAAAAAAAAAGCTTAAAGGAGGAAGGGATGATTTTAGGTCCCATTTTGAGGTACAAGTCCCCCATAGTAGAGCTGGTCAAGGCTGCAGGACCTTGAATATCCTGGTTACAAGACAAGAGCGTTGAATGCGTACATTCTAACACTCAGCTCACGTCCTCTACTCTTACACAGTCTAAGATTTCCTATATAGAGAATGGTGCCACCCACAGTGGGCAGCTCTTCCCATCACGACATAATCAAATGATCTCTCACTTTTTCAGGGGCTAATCTTAATCTCTCACAGGTATACCTTTCTACACGCTCATCTCTCAAGTGATCCTAGATTCTGTCTGGTTCACAATTAACCCTGTCACTCAGACCGAGACAGATAAAACAAGCAAAAACAATTAGTAAGAATGTAAAATGCCCAAACAACAAATAACATAGAGCTTATAGATATTCTAATAATGGAAAATGTCCTTCTTAAAGAAAACACAAGGACTACTTGAAAATTAATGGTATAGTAAGCCACAAAAAAAGCTAAAAGAACTAATAATATCCATAAAAAAACAAAAACTACAAATGTATATTTTTACCATGGGGAAATTAAACTAGAAGCATAATCCCCTTCTGCCTGGAAATACAAACACACACACAATACCTCATTCAAATCTTGTGGCAAAAAGATATGTAATATAGAAAGTATAAAAAGTAATTGCAAAATTTCTAAGAGCAGAAATAAATAAAATACAGTATTTTGCAAGGGATATGGATAAACTGAATCCTCAAATAAAAGCACAGAACTCCCAAATCTTTCGTATCAGTGAAAGTGGAAACTAAATTAAACATCAGCTCCAACGTGGAGGAAAGTGACAGACACCCCAAGGAAATAACGGGCTGGGAGATGGCTCAACCTCACACCTGCCCTGCAAACATGAAGACCTGAATTCCCTGAAACCACAAGTAAGAAGCCAAGCATTGGTAGCACGCACTTGTAATCAGAGAACTGAGAAGTAGGAGACAGAAAAATCTCAGTGGCTCACTGTCAGCCTCACCTACCAACAAGTTCCTGGCCGGTGAGTGACTCTGCTAAAGAAAAAAGAAGAGAAAGGAAATTAGACAGTGCCTATAAAACAAGATCCAGATCCAGGCTGTCCTCTGTCACACACACACACACACACACACACACACACACACACACACACACTTTTATCCTTTGAATAACATTAATAAAAAGGACAAACTTCTAGCAAATCTGTTTTTTTCTTAACAAAAAAGGGTAAATAGCACAAATACACAAAAATATGACCAAGGACTATATCCATCAAGGTAAATTATTTTTAATCTACATAATTAAATTGGGAGAATTCCATTACATCATTTTAAAAACTTTGATGAAACAGATAAATTAAATAAAAACTCAAAAGTTCAAATGGATCAAGTGTCATACAAGAATCACGCAGGCTTCCAGACAGCTGTTCTTCAAATCAGCCCAGAAGACCTCTGAACAAGTATGAACAACTAAACTATATCACATCATATGGTTGATGCTTAAACTGCTCCAGCTTACAAAATAGATTTGTTCCAGACATACATATAACACTCATCACCCAAAAATTATATGAAGATTATACAAAAGGATGTCTCTAATTGTCACAAAAACACTGTAAAATTATAAGTGAAATATTAAAAATAGAATTGTGTGCAATGTTGAAAGAAAATACATCATGATTTTATTCATGGGTGATATTCAATATCAGCAAATCATTCTGGATAATTATCACAGCAGCATGTCAAAGAGAACAACTGGATGGCCATCTCAACAGTGACAAACATATTTTTAAACCAACATTTATTTTTAGTCATACATACACATACATACATATTCAAAATAAGAACCAATTAAACATGTATGTTAATGACAGGAAAACCCCAAAGAGCATTCCATTAAGATAAGAACAGTACTACTAGTCACTACACTTGAACATGATACTGATATAACCAGCCAATGGAATTAGACCAAAAAAAAAAAAAGTCAATAGGGAGGTACTATGGAATCAATATGTGCAACAACATATTCAAACCTGTGGGACATGATGAAAGCAATGGGTTTTTGATCCTACTGCACCTATTGGTTTTGTGGGAGCCTAGGCAGTTTGGATGCTCACCTTACTAGATGGAGGTGGGTGGTCCTTGGCAGGGAACCCTGATTGCTCTTTGGGCTGATGAGGGAGGGGGACTTGATTGGGGGAGGAGGAGGGAAAGGGGAGGCGGCGGTGGGGAAGAGACAGAAATCTTTAATTAATTAATAAATAAATAAATAAATTAATTAATTAAATAAAAATAAGAAAAAAAAAGAAAAATTCCAGAGAACAAAAAGCTATTATGAAAGATAAGGGAATCTGGCAAATTGACAGACTATAAAATTATATAGAAATTAAGACGTTCCATATAAGTAAATTCCAAATGCTATGAGATACAAAAGAAAGAAACATTCCTCTCTGGAAAGATCAAGCATACATCTGACAATAAACCTTAAAGTCTACTTACAGAAACATTGTAAGCACCTATGGGACACAAAGAGTATCCTGAAATAACATTAAAACAAAACCTCTCCTCCTCTGAGATGTAGGCTCAAAGAAAGAGACAAACGGATGTAAAACATCCTAAGAAGAATGCCTTCTTTCTGGGGAGTCAGAGACATGGTTAGCAGGGGCTGGAACGATAACTCAGTCAGTAAAATGCTTATTGTACGAGCATGAGGATGTAAGTTCACATCTCCAGAACCCACACTGAAAACGAAAGGCAGGCTGAGTAACTAAGGCTGAGTCTCAGTTAGGGTTTCTACTGCTACAATGAAACACTGCGACTAAAATGTAAGTTGGGAGGAAAGGATTTACTTGGCTTAAACTTCCAGATTGCTGTTCATCGTCAAAGGAAGTCAGGACAGAAACTCAAAGGGCAGGAACTTGGAGGCAGGAGCTGATGCAAAGGCCGTGGAGGGTGCTGCTTACTGGCTTGGTCAGCCCGCTCTCTTATAGAACCCAGGACCCAGGAATAGAGCCACCCACAACGGGCTGGGCCCTCACCATCACTAATTAAGAAAATGCCTTACTGCCAGATCCTATGAAGGCATTTCCTCACCTGACGTTCCCTCATTGAAGATAACGCTAGTCCGTGTGCCAAGTTGACAGAAGACTAGCCAGCACAGACACACACACTGTAATCCCAGCACTGGGGAGGCAGAGACAGGAGAGTCCTGGGTAGTTGCCAGGTAGTCTTGCCAAATTATTCTGCCACAAATGCATAAAAGTGAGAGATCTTGTCTCAAAAAATAACAGGAGCACAATAGAGGAAGATACCCAACATTGATTTCCGGCTTCCACGTGCAGAAGTGATCCTAGCTCAGCTAGGGCAAGGTGCAGCATCTGACCACAAGAGCAAATCCTCGGTAGGGCTAGCAGGTTGTCTCCGCGAGAGCTGCATATAGCTCAGAGCGTGGATCCTCGGATAGCAAGGTCTGGAGGTCACAGACTGGATCCTTCTTATTATTATTTGTTAAGTATAATCAAAGCTGACAAATGATTGGCAGGAGAGTATAACAATATTGCGGTTGGGAACTATTTCTGATATGTTTATTCTCCAAATACCTTCTTAAAATTTAATTGAATTAAGCCCTCTGGTTTTCTGATGTATTTCTTTCATGAATACAAAATACTCACAATAAATTTTCATATTCTTGAGAGGAAGAAACAAATTCTGTTATAAAAAAAAAAAAAAAAAAAAAAAACCTCCAAAGCACTCAGCATGTTCCTGGGGCACAGGAATCTATTAGTAGGCCCTATCTGAACAGAACTGAGTAACTGATAAACTGATGGAGGAGCAACAGTTAATTGTGGCTCCTCCCCTTCCTAAGACCTCCCCACCAAGCTTCTTCTGAAGGTAACAGGAGAGAACCAGAGCCCAAGGGGCCTGTGCTCTGTGGCTCAGCTCACTTTGTCCTGTCTCCTGAAAGGACACAGAAGGAGGAGGCATTTTCTGGAATCGTGAATTAGACGCACCTAATAACAGGACTGGATTTGTTCTGTTTTGCTAGAGCATTCTAACAGGGTTCCTGTGTTCGCCAAAATAAGATCTTATCACATGTCACCCGGACCTAACTCTATTAACATGTAAATAAAATTGAGTCTGTGCACTGAAAACACAAATATTTTGCTGGCAATATACTTGTTTTTCTTTTTTAAATAAATGAAAATAAAAACGATAACTCAAGCAAATTTCTCAATATGGATTTCTAAGATAAAAATCAAATAACTTATCCACCAACCTGGGCAAGGTTTAAAAAGCTAAATGTGAGGAAAGGAACACTCGAGTAAATATGATTAAGGGCATTCTGCAAGCTTAGGGAGAAGATCCTGCATACCCACCATCATCAGAAAGGCTCCCTTAAATCTTAGAGCCTCCTGGCAGGGAGGTGAAGAGTGAGGCCTGGCGTCAGACACCTTGTCTGTTGCGCGGGGAGAGACACTGTTTCCTCTGGTTGCAGAGTGGCCCATATCACCTGAGTGGTGGAAATCATTCTGTGTTCTGTGAATCCTCTCTGTGGGACAGACACCCCAGCCCCGAGAGCTGGCCCTGCCACCTCTTTGCAGAGTAGATCACTGACCCAAGGGCCTCTTCTACAGACTAACTACATCGCCTATTTCTCCACGCAGACGGCACTAATAGGAAGACTTCCTATTTCATGTCCTGGAGAAAGCCGTGCTAATTAGACTTCATGCTCAAACCCCAGAGAAAGGAAGAAATTGATGCTGGGTCACCCATCACACTATTTGATGATATCAGAGCCTTACCATAATTCAAATCTGTCATCACTGTTATTGTTATTATTACCAGCTTTAAAGTGGGGACAGTCCTTTTACAGCCTCTCAGAAGTTTCCCGTTTTTCTAGGGGAAAGACACACCTATTAAGTCCTGTCTAACTGTCTCATTAATGTTTTTATTGGGGGGAGGGAGGTTGTGTCCTTTATTGAGTGGCAAGTACTGTATTGGGCGTTTTTATATTTTTCTCTTACTATTGGTTAATTAGCCTCTACTTTACATCCTGGAGTGAACTAGGATCACTTTACGTAGTAAGGAATGGACAATCCGGTTAAAAACTAGCACACTGCCCTCAGAGCTCAGGATGTGGGGACAGACCTGCAGCCCAGGTCTGCTCAGTAGCAATGCTCACACTTCATGCAAATGACCCTCTGTTATGGTTTGACTCGGAAAGGCAACTCCGGTTCATGCACTGATGACTTGAACGCCAGGAGGCGG
Source organism: Alexandromys fortis (assembly GCF_014885135.2). Taxonomy (NCBI): domain Eukaryota; kingdom Metazoa; phylum Chordata; class Mammalia; order Rodentia; family Cricetidae; genus Alexandromys; species Alexandromys fortis. Next base: position 685,613 of record NW_026068195.1, read on the forward strand.
GGCTACTTTGAGAACAGAGTTGGTGGCAACTTTAGGAGCAGGGTCCAACTGGAGATCAGTCACTGGAGGCACGGACTCTAGTCCTTTCTCCCTGTTTCCTGCCTGCCGTAAATGGAGCAGATTTCTCCTCCAGGCCTCCCTATAATCATGATCTGCCTCACTGTGGCCCAGAAACAAAGGTGCCAACCAACCACAGGGTGAAACCAAGAGATAGAAATAGTCTGTCCTCATCGGTTGCCCCTCTCGGGTCTTCCTCACAATGAAGAACTGACTGGCACTCCCTCCTTTAGATCCACATCACAGACCCACTAAGGACTTCAGTTCAGTAACCTTGGAAGAGCTGGAAACAAGGGCGAGGGTCATCGCCATGTCCACTCTCAGCCCCCTCACCCACTTGTCCAGTCCACATCCTGAAATGCCACCAGAGTGTTCTCACCCCTGGTCCAGGTGGCTAAAAAAGCGTCTGTGACCTGGACGTTCCTTCACGCCTGAGCATCCATCAGACACCTGAGGAAGTAGCCATTCCTTTGTCCAGACATCAGAACCTGTGACTTGTCACAGCAGGCTTCTGCCAGAGCCCTTGTCACCCGCTGCTACCTCTTGACACTTGGACTTCTCAACTGAGCTGCTACACACAGAACACAAGCTTCAGATTCACGAGGAGTTGCGTGTTTCCACGGAGACCCGAGGCGGGATCGGAGTTTGCACTGCCTAGAACTCGGGTCTCCTCCTAATCAATACCATCATTCACTTTAGAAAAGAGAAGGAAGAAAAGTCCTTGGTGTGTTACTGAAAAGAGCCCCTTTTACCCCTGGCAATTTCTCCTCGTCAGAAAGCGCATGTTGTCGGTAGTTTAGTACTGCCAGGCTTCTCAGTCATCTTGAGAAAAACAGAGATGAAAATACAGGCTGTAAGGGAGCAGAGGAGGAATGATCTATTCTACTCCGGGAGCAAGATAAGTGATAAGACACGCTGTACGGTGAGCCGCTGCAGGTGAAGTGTAAAGGGATCAAAGCTGCGCCTTCACTTCAAAGAGCGGCCCCAACGTGCTGAGTTTGACTCCATTTTGTTAGAAAATTCCTTTAACAATTCCCTTTCAACCACCTTTGTAAACAGCCATCTTCAGACCTCAGGTCTCATGGTTGCATGCAAATCTCAAAGGGGAATCCCAGAGATGATTCAGGCTTTTATCTGCTGCCGGGAATTCTTCCGAACCAGAATGATTTCGTTAGAAACTCGTGATAGGTTCCTTGAAAGGAAAATCAAAGCCCCGAGAGGGATGCTCCCATCCCCATAGCACACGTGCGTCAGTCTCCCTACAATCAACTGAGCAGCAGCCCCGTGTATTTTTCTCGGAATTAAAGCAAAAGAGACTTCAGGCAGCTGAGTTCAATCAACACACAAGAAACTCTATCCCAGGTAGGGAGGGATTTAGCAGGCCTTCAGTGCGTTATTCTAAAGTCAGGAAATGTTTTGAAAATTATCTTCAAGCTGGCCATGGAGTACTGTCCTGCCCCATCAGAATGGGCATAAACGGCAGCGCTCTATCTGTAGCAGGAACATTAACCCGAGGTGATCATTTCTACCCCCTGAGTCCTAAAAACATGAATCCCCTTCTACCCAAATCTCAGAGTAACCTCTCCTTCACCCATTGGTGTGCATCTAGGCATGGGCTGTGCACATCTAAGCGTCACACCCTGAAAAGTAGGCCTTTTTCCGACAAATCCTCCTCATAGCACAGATGCTCCAGCTCGACAGAATAAGACCCCAAAGGCCAGGCCATCCAAAAGAGTAAACAAAGACCACTCAACTTTAAAGAGGAGATGAAATAGGTGTCTCTCAAATAACCAAAATCTCATAAGCATTCTTCATGGCCTCAAGGCCAAATGGACCACTGGAAAGGGTAAGAAGCATGCTCCAACACAAATTGCAATATTCATGGCTTCGGAATTTGAACCCCAAATCACATTTGCAAATGCTGGCATACCTTTGTATGCGATCTGCATAGTACAATGAAGATTCCCTCATTCTTTATTTCTCTTAAAGTTCCCCATGTTACGTTTTAGTCCAGGCCATGAAGAATGCAAGGGGAAAAGGAGGAGGAAAAAGAGGCAACTGACTGAGACCTCTAAGGCTCAACCTGTCTGTCAAAAGATGTGAAGATGGTGACTACTGAAACCCAGTCACTGATAAACAATTTAAACCTAAACCTAAATCCTCCAGCTAATAAGCCAGCTGTCGGATCAGTCTCTAAAGCTGGCCTAGAAGAGAAAGGACACACTAGAAGAAGGAGCAGAGAGAGCCTTGTTAATTACCCGCAGTTGGATTTTAAATTGTTACTGCCTTGCCATTACGCTGGAGCTCAAGCAATTGTCTCACGATAATCTAAGACTATGCCTTTTATCCACAAATGCCATCAAATCACCAAGACTTGCAATAAGAGGAAGCAGGGCTTTTTCAATCTTACCAAATGAGATTAAGTGGGCTGATCTGGCCCACATCTACCAAGAGGCAACATTCAGTAACAATTCACATTTTCACATTTTTGATATAAATTTTCAAGTAATCCTTACTGGTATAAATTAATAGGTAAGGGAAAACAAGATCAGAAGTCTGGTTTTCATTTTGTTTTGATTCTTTTTAAAAGATCCAAAAAGCATTGTTCTGATTATCATATTTTAGTGAAAGGTTTTTTTGTTGTTGTTATTGTTCCTGTTAAACTGCTGTACTTGAGGCAAGTCCATACACAGCATGGTAATATTCTCAAATCACACAACAGAGATTCCTGAAAATATCCCTTGTGCTCTAATAAAGCCATTACCATACACTAATTCAGTTTAACAACACACAACACAGTCATGGGCGTGCTGTTACAACAAACTAGGTCACCGTGCATCCCTCGCCAAAGGCTCAGACGAAACGACCATTACCATCAAGGAACTGAGGACGAAATGGAATCTATTTCTCAGGACCCAATCCATGAGTCAAGGGGATATTGAGAAAAGAAAACTGTCCCAGAATGTGGTGGGGTGTTCCTAAGCACCTCCGAGAGTTCCCTCTCCCCTCTGGCTAAAATCCTGGAAGCAATAGTAATCAACGTTGTGGGCTCTGCCATCCACTGGGCCCATGATGCTTTCCTTGCCTGTGCTATGGTTTGATTTCTGGCAGACAAGTCCTGCCTCTGCTTGACTGAGTCCCATCGGGATGCCTGTCTGCATGTGTCCTATGTGATCGATGGCTTCACAAACCTCAGTTCTCATGAAGCCTAATGTCTTTGGCTTTCCCTAATATTAACATAAAGAATAACCCAAAATGTTCTGCTTCCTCTTGCTTACTTCTATTTCAGTTTTATGAAAATGTTCTCCATTAGGTACACAGAGAATTCAGAACAGGCTGCAGATGGCACGGAGGTAAAAATGAGAGCAGTGAGTAGGGACTCCAAAATTGGGATGCAAATAGAGCCTTCTCAATCCCAGAGTCGGTAAACATTTCAAGATCTAGTGTGTTAAAAACAAAGAAAAACAAATTGCCCTTCCTTCCCTCAAAAAGTCTGTTCTTATTCAAGCCAGTGGACTGAGAGATGAAGGACTCACTGATGTCAGTATCAGCAGGACTTCAGAAGGTTCTGAACACTTTGGATCACCATATTTCAGAGCCCAAGCTGGCCTAAGATACCCTGATGCCCGCTTATCATTAGCCAGAAATATTAGCCAGGGCTGAGCAGAACCTATGTGCCAGAACCTCTGTGCCTGGACACTGCATAGTCCTAGGCCCAAACAAACAAAGGTGTTAGTTCTTTGCCTAAGGACAAGGAAGCCAGCCTCATCACCTGTCTTTCTATTCCTGATTATTATTAGAGGTGTCGACAGCATTCCCTAGACACATGATAGTGGCTGAACTCCTATTTGGAGATCTTTTATTGAATTAGAATAGATACAATTAGTTATCTGAATCCCATTTCTGGTCAGAAAAGGGTTCTGTTTTTATTTTTAACCACAGAAGCATAGACTGTTAAAGACCACTAAGACCAACTCCTGCCCACATCCCTTCCCTCGGTGCTATGGACAGACCACCTAACTGTGTGCTAGGCATGAATTTGGGTATTTTAAATAACAGTAAAAAACAAGGCTCTTTACTTTAGAGGTTATAATCTACCGGGGAAAGACATGAGCTTAATACATAAGCAAACTGTACAAAATTCCGGAAAAGAACTGATGCGTTGGAACTAGAAGGAAAAAGCAGAATAAATAAAAGCATTAGCAAGTCTGTGGAGGAGGACGTAGGAACGAGTCTGAATAGAGGAGTTAGAAAAGACCTCGTGAGCAGGTTTCACTCGAACAAAGAATTAAAGATGAAGAAACCAGCCCTGCCAGCAACTGTGTGTGAGAGAAGGGCCTTGCAGCAGAAGGAGGGGATCCATGCAGTAACAGGAGCAGCAGCCAGGAGATAGCTTAGCAGCAGGGGGGGGGGAGTGCTGCCAGCCAAGCAAGGGAGCCTGAGTTCAGATCTGTGATAGCCACACAAAAGGCCCGCCCAGGGGCAGGTGTCTGTTCTCAAGAACTGGGCTTGAGGGAATGGGAGCATGAAAGAGGTGGGGGGGTAGGGGCCTGCCTGGGCAGCTAGTCTATCCAAAACAGCAAGCTTTCCATTCAGTGAGAGACCCTGGATCAAAATAAAATTAGGTGGAAGGTGAATTAGGGATGTTGATCTGTGGCCTCCAGTTGTGCACACACAGGTAAGCATGCACACACACACACACACACACACACACACACACCAAACAGGAATCTAGAAAGTTCAAGAAACACCAAAGCACTGACATTGCTGAGGTCCTATGGAGAAAGAGGGGACTGCAGGACTGCAGTGGAGTGGTGGGAACCAGATGTGGCAGCGGTGTCCAAAGACCATCGAAAACGGGAACTTCCACCGGAAGTGGAATTCAGTGTCAAGGGTTTTAAGAGGGAAAGTGGGATGAGTGGATTCCTTCCATGTCAGTAGAAGGGCTCTGACTTAGCTGCTGAGAACACACCGTGGATGTGGACTCCAGGTAAGAAGCCCTTACAGGAACCAGGGAAGAGAAGAGGAAGCTCGATTTAGACAGATGGGGAGTAGCCCTGTTGGTCCAGCCAAAGCAGTTGATGTATCTGACTGAGAATCAAGGAAGCATCCAGTTGAACAGGAGGATGGAGTCGTCTTTCAGACCCTTTTCAAAAGACCTTTATCCTTGAATGTGATTGGCTACTAGGGAGCTTCCTCTCTCACCTGAATCTTCTCTTTACGGGACAGCACAAACTCACAGACACCTAACTTCCTGTTACAAGGGGTTAAAAACCAGCGCTGAATAATTTCTCTTTCACCGTCTTAGTCATTTCTTGTGTCATCTTATGGTTTACTCCTTTCTCTTCTCTCTGCTAAGGGAGTATAAGATCCATGTGAACACCACATCATGGAAATAATTGTGGTTAAATGTAGGATTGGCCCCTTGAAGCCCTCAAGTCTAGACTCAGGATCAGTCAAGGGTTACCCCAATAGTGTGCAGAAGAGAGAAAACTCATCCCCATCCTATCAACCAGAGGCTTGTCCAAGGTCAATAAAGGTCACTAACAACCAAAGGGCTACTAGGATTTTTCTTCCTTAATTCTTTATGAAAAGCACATAAACTCTCTGGGGGAAAACACACACACAGAAAGAGAAACTTTTTCAAGAGTTAAATACCTTATTGTTAAAAATCCTTCAATATCAACTGTGACGAAAGTCTTATTTATCCCAGGAAAAGAAAATACTTCTAGAGAAATTTCTTTTTCTGCCTGGTGACTAACTTCCACCCTTTATTATGAATTAGCTCGAAGACACATCCCTAAGCCCTCAAATGAATTAGCCACAGAAGAGGGAGTCGAGTGGGCTGAGTGTCTGACAGAATCCTTCCCGGGCCTGATACTGCACAGGTGAGAGGATGTGGGATCCAGGCCTGTGGAAGCAAAAGGCAAAACAGCACATTCCAGGGCTTATGTAACAACTTTTCCGAGGTGAAAAACTGCTCCCCCTGGCATTTTCTGAATTCCTGGAGTCAGCTCAGCTGCTGTGGATGTGGTTTTCCCGTATGAGGGTCCTCAGAAAGACTGTTCTTATTCTTTGTACTTCAGAGCTAAATCATCTTGCACGGCACACAAGTCAGCAGGACTGTTTCTTACCAGACTGTGAACAATTTCTTCCTGCAGCCATTGTTCTGTGATTTCCCCTTCTGCAGAGACAATGGGTTCCAGTTTCAACCCCTCTGCATAAATATGGCAGCCATCATTACAATAGGCTGGCTCTCTGGCTGCAAGTCAGGAAGGCACTTAGATTGAGGGCATTGTGCTGCTCAGGCTCAGGACAGAAAAATGACAGTTTGAAATAGCAGCACAATGGAGTGTGGAACATCTGACTGAGCAGAGTCCTGCGAGCAGCCATGCCGTGGTCTCTAGATTCTCAATCAGTTCTTAGAGAAGGCATGGATGGGGGTAAGGGAAAAAGTAGAGAGGGACTGGCAGAAGACAAAAGACAAGAAGAAATGGACCCTGGACCCCTTGCTCTTGTTCCTTTTTGCTTCTTTTGTGTGTTCTTATTCCAGGGAAGAATAAAATTACTACACTCTGGAGATGGCTGGAAGTGTTTACTGCCATATACAGAGCCGGCTTGCTGGCTGAGGGTGACTCCATTAGGCAAGGCAGGACTAGGCTGGCTTTTGAGTGACAATGACAACGGCGATAGCGCAGCAAGAAGGATCATGTAGTGCTGACCTCCCAGCCCTCCCTCAGGTCCTTCTCCAGCCAGAAGCACTAACCACATCCTACCCACCTCTTTCGCTCCCCTGGAAGTTCAAGTTCCCTGTTATCTAAAGTCTCAAGAGTGGACTCAGACATGCACAAAACCTCGGATATGTGAGGAAGATACATCTCCACACAACACAGCTGCTTCTGGTCCTCACTGTGCACCTCTGCACACAGTAGGTGTTCAACAATAGCAAAAACTTAAGAGGCTGAGAGAATAAACGGTTCACACCCTTTCTCTGTCTACCATGAGTAATAGAAAAGACACCCCGCTTCTTAGATTCTGCGTTACCAGCCTCTAACCTTTTCTCCAAACTGCCAAGGCCATTTTGGATCAGACACTTGTTCTCCAATACAAAAATTAAATTAAATTAAATTAAAAAAATAAGAAGTAGGCTCACAATCACAGTGTCACCTTGGCACTCTAAGTGAAACTCAGGTCCAGCCCATATTCTGTATATTGTAGATGCCCACGCTGCCCGTGTCCGCTGGAGGCGACCGCTCTTCTCTGCTCTGCCCGCACATATCACTTACTGGCCACTTGCTGGTCTCACTTTACTGTGCAGGGTTTCAGACAGTTCCTGCCAATTACTTCATAAACAGCTTTTCTCAGAAAAGAACTGCGTTTAATTACTTCTCTTACATTCGAGTCACTGCGCTAGCTGGAGCAAAGAGTCGGTAATTATTTGTTGACATGAACCAGTGAGAAAGCGCCACATTTCGACATTCCTGTGAGGAGTTTCAGACAGGCTGGGGAGACAGGCTGGGGGCGAAGAGGGCTGGCTGCCCCCTCCAGAGGACTGTGCTTTCGTTTTGGCTCCACTGTTTGCTAACTTGGAGAAATCATTACCTCAATTGGCCTCAGTCTGAAAATGCAAAACAAACGTGGGGCTGTGTCTACAGGGATGCGGTAGGCTTTGTAAAAAGATGATGGTCCCTGGCACTCAGAGGCACAGGCACCATTGCCGCCATGTCTTCTCTCACTGAGCAGGACCTTCAATAACGAATGTACAAATGTCTGTTCGACTCAGAGAGAGGAGTCTCAGGTGCCTGGGTGCCCAGCCGCCCAGTCGTAGGCCCCTGTGCCCAGGAGCGAGTGACAGGATGTTTCACTACTGAACCCTTCACCTAAGCTTCTCTAAGATATTCGGTATCGACATCAAAACATGCCTTCTCTCATGTCAGTTATTCACGTGGCATGAATCAAGGGCCACCAGAGAGTTCCAGCTTCTGGGAACACGTCCTTAGCGGCCTCCATGGTATGAAATTTCACTAATGGAAACTTGCTTCTCTGAGAAAAGCTAAAAAGATTCATTGTCAAACCTCCGCTAGAAACACAGCTTAAATAATCAAAATTAATAAGCTGTTAGAAAAGCAATAGGAATGAGAAGCTTATTCAGGAAGAACACAACAAAAATAATGAGCTCTACCGTAGGTCAACTTCCTCTGACAAAGTCCAGCACTCACTGCATCAGGAAGGAGGTGCTGTGTGTCAAAAGCAAATCCCTCAGAGGTATATGTAGGAGGTGATGTGTGCCACAGGACCCTTCAAACACAGCACCCCTTGGCTTTCCATCTGGACAGCTCCTAATGCCCAGCCTACATGTCTACGTGTCTGCCTCTGTAACTACTGGAGAAGTCCCGTCCTGGTCTTCTGCCTCAGGGAACACTCAAGAATTTCCATATACTCAGTCTGGGCTCTATGCCATCAACTGACATGGAAGACCCATCGTCACCTGCCAGGACTCTGAAGCAACTGAGAGAGGTGAGAGGAAGCTGATGGGCCAGCAGGGAAGGTCAAATATTCACCCGAGGACTCTGGATGACGTGGCTGATTAGAAAAGGCCAAAGATCCTCCGTGGAAAGAGCATAGTTTATAACTGATAATTTACACGTGGGCTCACTTTCCCTGGGTAATTATAGATTATTATCCAACTAATTACAGTACACGGCCTTAAAAGATCTAAAATTTATTAGCCCGATCTAAATTACTGTGAAACGTGACTTGAAAAAAAAACTGTGGAGAAGATAGTTCTAGTCTTGCCAGGGCGACACAGTGCAGCGTTCTTGTGGCTTCTTCCTGTATGCGACAGGTTTGTACTGCTGCACACCCCACAGACATCCAAGCAAGGTTTCAGCATCTCATTTCCAAATGTCTTTTCTCTGTACGCAGGGGGTGCCAGATTTACAAAAAAAAAAAAAAAAAAAAAAGAAGAAGAAGAAGAAGAAGAAAAAAAACAAAGGACCAGATGTCAGTTAAATTTGAATTTTAGATACCTATTAAATCAACTTAGCCCTCAAATGTTGCAAAAGGAATACTTATCCTAAGAATTATTCATCTTATAACTAAAATTCAAAATAACACAGCATCCTGTGCTTAATCTGACGAAGGAGAGCTGAAAGTAAAGCTGAGTAGAGGCTGCTGAAATGGAAGTGTAAGTAGCCCAAAGTCTGAGACCGGCTGTCAAACTTCATACAGAAGCATGGGTGTCCAATAATGTTGAAAACTGAGAGGGAAATGTTCATGAGAATTCCCAAGTATGAGCTTTTGCTCCCAAGTTAAATGGCAAAATAGTGAATTATTCCATTTGTGTGTGGATCTGGTCCTCCTTTATGGTCCTTGGTGCTATCTACAAAAATCTGCTCAGTGAGGATTGAAAGAAAGAAAAACAAAAGACTGGGAAATACACTCCCGACAGGAAAACCACATCCATTTTCACACTCATCCACCGCATCCACTGGTTCCCTGCAGTATGGCTTTAGCCACCTGAAGAGATCACCGCTCCCAACCTTCCTGTTATTCTGATGCAACAGATTATTTCTAAGTAGGAGATAATCAAGAGTTAAGGGGTAGAAAACCACAGAAAAGACAATGTTCTAATTAAATAAAGGTATCAGCACCTTGTTTTTTAAGTTTTCAAAAGGGTTTTAAAAGCTACTTGGGTATCAAACAATCACTGACTTGAACACCTGAACCATAGCCTAACCCAATACAAGATTGTACTATTAGCCAGTAGCATAAATGTTCGAAGACCAACACTGCATGGTATTTGACTGTTATCAGGAGCTGCATGCTATCAAAGTCATTAGATAACCTCTCCATCCAACAAATGCCTAATCTATACCTAGTGGGCTAGAGACATCCCATTGCAGCCACCGAGGTGCAGCTAACAAGACAGCCAAGAGCGTAATCTTGGGGTACTTATGGTCCAGGGGTGAGGGAGGATGGGAAGAACCAGGAAATAAACAAATACAAGAAATAAACAAGAGTAAGGAATTTAAATAAACAATAAAGGCACAGATAAAATAACGAGTGCTGAGGGAAGTACCAAAGGCTCTGGAGGAAAAAACCTATCATAACCTACAGATCAAGAGAAGACCCAGTGGTTCCCCAAAGTAGGTCTAAATTCCAGGTTCAAGATTAAGGACTCCTGAATTCTCTTGACCACCTCCAATTCAGTTTTTCGAAGTTCACTCTGTTTAGAGATGGGGTTGCCTAATCATCCTACGTGTCCATATGGCATAAAATACAACCCCTTTCATGCTTCATAGTCTCCCCTTTTCTTCCTCCCTCCCTTTCTTCCTCCCTCTCCTCTCCTTCCCTCTCTGTTTCTCCTCTTTCTCTCCCTCTGTCTCCGCCCTCTCCCTCTCTTCCTCCCTCCCTTCCCCTCCTGTTTATATGCATAGCCTTTGTAATCACAGCAGAGTTTATTGAGGTTTGTGGGAGACTAGAAAGGGAATTTACTCACAAATACTTACTGATTAAAAAGATGCTCTTTTTCTGGCTTCCAAGTTCTATTAATGTTCTCTTCATTTTTGCTGATAATCTTTGTGTGCACTTACTGTTTCCCACCCCCAACCCCCACTAAACCATAAACTTGAGCATCTTGCTTTGTAGAAGCCCCTTATCAAGGCACTACCTGAAACAGACAATTTCCTCCCTGAGAGAAATTCAGAAGCCAACTGTTAAGATAATCATTTATTTCAACAGCCACATGAAATAGTCAGAAATCTATACTTTGTTGCACTGTGTGTATGAATTGTTAAAAGGGAAAAAAATCCTTCGACTTTGCAATAACTAAAAGTTTGAATGAGACCCAGGCTCTTTCTTCCTGAGCCAGTTTTCCACATGCATTTGGTGTCCCACAGACTGTGTGCCTGGTGCACAGTAGGCCCTCAATAAATGTTTGATGGATTTAATTTAATGTACTACAACCTACACAAGCCTCATGGCGAGTCCAAAACACACATCTGACAGCTCAACGCTCAAGAAAGGCAGCTAGATTATTAGCGGCAATTTGCCACCAGCCGCACTTAGATGTAGACTGTTTTCCATGCTGTTTCTTGATCTCATCATTAAAACGTATTCCTGAGATACCTTTTAAAGAGAGCACAGGGAGAACACATCCCCACAGTCTAAGACTTCACCTTTAAAGATACAATTCGCTGTCTCAAAGAAAACAGGTAATGGGGCGATTGAGCCAGTGATGGCTAGGTGCACCCATTATTCAGGTCCTAACAGTACTTAAATCACATCGCCACAAGGGTGATTTAATATCCCCCACTGCCCTTGAACTGCCCTTCCTTTGACCCATACTTGACCTCATAGGATTCCTTTGGCTTTGGAAATGATTTTGCTTCCATCCAGTGAACCTGTTTGTAGTTGATACTGACCTGAGGAGACTCTCTGGTTAGTAACTTCAGCCAGGCCAAAGCCATTCCACACTGAGCTATCACTTGCCAGGCATGCATTCATTTGACTTTGAATCAGCTGCCTTGCACCTGCAGGGTTCTTTGTTCTCTCTGCTTCTAACACTAGGACCTTGTCAGCATTCCCCATCGAATTGGATCATGGGCTTTCTGTGAGCTGATGCGGCAGTTTTCACCTGTTTATGCTTGGGGAATGGCTTTACTTGCTTAATAAATGTTTACTGATCAAATCACTCTCTTCTTATTCTAGGATACATAACTCTTAGAAGGGGATGGAAAACCTATGACATTGATTAGAAAATAAAGCATTTAGATTTCGACTTGATGTCTATTGCATAAGAGATAAGTGTTTTGTAATCTGCCCTAATCTAACATCTAAATTAGAATTTGTGATATGCTGCTTAGCACATGAATTGCCCACTTTACCAGAGCAAAATAGTTTTTCTCTAACTTTCAGAATTTATAATGGCAAATTCGGTGATTCAATGTAAAAGTCACTTAGTCTATTCTTGGCCTCTGGGTTCTTAGTTCTTTCTCACGGAGAAGGGAGCTGGAAGCATAAAAAGCAAGAAAGTTGTACAAATTGTACTTGCAAGTAATAAAAAATGCTTCCTATTTGTCCTGTTTAAATAGCATTCATCCATCTCGCTTTTCCATTGATCTTGGACCCATCGGTGGATCTAAGCAATTAACGCTATGGGGTCCTAGTGAAGACTTTTAGATTACCCTCTTCTTCACAACATGAATTAGTTAAAATCCTTTTGGAAGGAAGAGTTGTCCCTGTATTTCTCACTCATTATTGTTATTTACTTACACACACTTATTTTATCCTGTGAGTTATATTCTAATGCTGTCGTTTGGTAATGGAATTGGGACCATTTGTAAACCCACTGGGGTTATCTATATGCCCTATTTAAACCATCAGTATCTTTTCCACAAACTATTTGGTTTGTGGCATCATAAAATCCCATAGCCAAGTGTTTCTCTAAAGTCGGACGACCTAATTTCCCCTTCATTTACTTGTTTAGTGAGTAAACTTAATTTTCTTAAATGAATAGTTCCTTATCCATTTGAAAAGTGATTCTTAGCATGGAAGGTACAACTGTGCTTGGGAAAGACCCAGCCCGAGCCCTCCACTTCCTGGGTTCAATGCCTAAAACATAAGCAAGCAGAATAGCCTGAGAAAATGACAGTGTGGGTATGAATAACGGCTGCTTTGCATACTTTGGCAAAAAAGAAATAACTCTAGCATATGTTTGAGGTCCTTATTAATCACATTGAGGAAACACTATATTATCCAAAGAAAACTGCTACCTCCGTCCTTTCCTCTATTACCATCTCCCAGGAATTTATTACCCATTGAGAGAATTGTTTGCTAAGCAAGTAAGTGCTAAACTTATGAAGACTATAATTCAGGTGGTGATTCCTTAGGGAACAGCATTATTTTATGAGGTCTACTTAATGTTTCCCTGGGCAATGCTGACTTTCATTATTCAAGGGAACTGGGAAATGTCTTGGGGAAGAGCAATAATTGGTTGTATCTATTCATGTTTCTGTATAATCACTATCTTGGATCCATGTAGACAAAGTTTAGTGTTTGTATATTTCAAACAGGACAGATCCAAAATTAAGTGCAGAACATGGAAGGTTAACTTGCCTTCAAGAGCACAACAAGGTTATTCATCACAGAAAAGAAAGCCACAGTAGAAGTTAACGCAAGAAACGAGCGATCAAATAACCCATGGATTCCTTTCAGGGGCCAGAGTTATTTTCTTCATCCTCTTGCTCCCTCCTCTCTCCCCTCCTCCTCCCTTCTTCCTCCCTCAAATGCAACAAGCTTTCTGCCCTGCCCTCCTAAGCACTAGATTACAGCTGTGAGTTGCCAAGACTGGAGGAAAATTGCTCCTTGTATAGGAGAGCACTTAGACATTAAATGTAAGCTATTTCTAAACCGCTGCCAAATTCGTCTACGCTGTGAGAAACAAAGTTAAAGATGATTTGCAATGCTACCTTTAAGCATGCTTAGCTCTCCTGTTCTTTCATATCATTTTTAAATAATTTGTAGTATACCTAAGGTTAGTAGTAGAGAATGGCCTGGCAATGTATGAAACAAAGCCTTCCTAGCTCTTGAATTTGGGTAATCTTTATAAAGAAGATGATGATCCAGTCCAAGAAAGTAATTATTTGACTCTAAAGAAACAATATTCTGAACTCCATGAACTTTCCTGTGCTTGCTACAGCTGTCTTACTGGAGGAGTAACCTCTCCTGAACAAACAAGCTCATATAGACAGCAGAGCTGACATTATCCTGAAAGGTGGGGCTCTGCGCTCCAGTTAGTCAGACTCTGACTGGTGTGCCGGGTGGGAATGAATAATGAGGCCTCCTCGATACCAAGGCCATCTGCGATCTGCAGAAGACAGTCCTTTGGCTTGCCAAGATTTGAGAAGCATTGAAATACAAGCAAGTGCGGCTGCCTCACCGAAAATATGAGCACACTGACAACTGGGCTGAAAAAAAATGGTACCAAAGAGAAAATTTAGTTTTCATTTATAGAATTGTAGTAACAACTGATTCTGAAAATAGGGGATACCTAGCAGTAGACTAATTCCCCTACTGTGAACAACACAAACGTTGACAAGGTATGGAGACCAGCATATCCACTCATCACCAGGAAGGTGACAGGAATAAATCCTTACCCTGGATTTTTGAAGATACATTCTAGAACAGGGGTTCTCAACCATAGACATCCAAATAACAAAATTGACTTAGTCACTTAGCAGACTGTATTTCTATACATATTTAGTATATACACACACACACACACTAAAAACAATCACAGTACAAGAAGCTATAAACTGGAGAGCGGGGAGGCATTAGTGAGTTTCAAGGAAGGCCAGCTGGTAGGGGCTGACGGGAGAGGGAGCAGGGAGTGGCACAACTATCTCAATGGTCCATAGGATTAATCTAGCTACTATTGATTCAAAAAATAAATTAAAATAAAGCAAATCTTTTAAAAACTAATGAAATACACAAATTTAAAGAAAAGGATAGCTATTGCTTGAACAGATGGAAAATCTAAACAAAAAGTAGAAACTATTTTTGAAATAACCAAATATAAATTCTGCGATTAAAACTTATATTTGAAATGAAAAAGTCACCAAATGAAAAAAAACTGTAGGAAGGAGTGACAGAGGTGGGGTAGGAACGGTTAAGGAGAGGGGCAAGCAGAATGTACCATACACATGTACCGAACTATCAGCGAACGAATTTAATTCATTCATTAAAATTTTCATCTCAAGAACTGAAGACTACTTACATTACACAGAATAAAGGGTAAATGAGCTAGAAATCAAAATAATAGATATTATACTGAAGAGGACTGTACCTAATTAACAGAGACGTCGTTTTGAATTACACTTAGGAAAAAAAATAAGTGATCTAACATATGTAAAATTGAACTATCTGAAAGAAAGAAGAATGAGACAAGGAGGTGATTTCAAGAAATCACAGTCATAAATAATCACATTATCTTGAACAGAATTTATAACAAATGCACAAGTGAAACCTACAGCAATTATAAGGCCACGTGGAAATGAAGAAGACTCGAGATTGCTGTTCTTATGTTTTTATAGACTTCAGTAATAGACAAAGCAGAGTTCAGCATCCTGAGCGTCCTCATGTGCACAGCTGTGTGACAGGGCGTATACACGCCCTGTTGGACGGCCATCACAACCATTAGCTCCCGGAGCTCTTGGATCTTTCCTCAACTAATCTCTACCCATTGAACACACACTCCTTGTTCCCTCCTCTCCATAAGCATGGGCAGCTGTCATGCTACTGTCTGTTTTGATGCATTTGTCCTCTCTGTCGCTCCATAGAGCTGCAAACATACAGTATGTGTCTTTCATGGTGGGCGTTTTTCACTTAATCTCCTCCAGGTTCAGCCATGCTATGCTGTTAGAATTTCCTCCATTGCCAGAGGATGGACAATAGTCTGCCACATATGTATACTATATTTTTGTGATTAAAGATTTATTTTATTTTATGTGCACAGGTGTTTATCCTGCATCTCTCTCCCTCTGTATCACTTGCATACCTGGTACCCTAGGAGGCCAGAACAGATAGATTCCCAGGAACTGAAGTTACAGACAGCTGTGAGCCGCCATGTGGATGGTAGGAATCAAACTCGGGTCCTCTAGAAGAGCAGTCACAGTTCGTAACTGCTGAGCCATCTCTGGCTTCCTACCCTGTATGCCACACTGTTTATTCATTTATCTGGCTGTGGACATTTACAGTGCTTCCCCCTTTGGGCTATGGTGAATAATGATTCTACGAATATTCATGTGCAAATATCTCTTCATGTTCTTGCTTCCTTGGCCTTTGAATTTACACCTATACATGAGAATGAACACTTCTTAATGAAAGGTACTGGCGTATCCTCAATTATGAGGGTCTCATGGGAATATAGTCCAGTGTAGAATGTTTGCACCAAGGGAATAAGGGAAACAGAGCAAAAATGAAAGCAAGGAAGAGAGTTTCAAAATATTTAAACCAAATGGTGGCAGATGAAATAGATACACCCCAAGCCATCTTTAGAACTGATACAACTGAGGAAAACTTTAATAAAGAAATAGAATATTTTGGCAAAATCCTCAGTTGACTTGGCCCAACTGACTTCTAGATTCACATATGTAAAACACACCATACTTTCGAGTCCACATGGGCTGATGACCTAGACACACAATATGATGCGCTGTTTCAGTTCAAACCAGAAATATTCCCTACAAGCTAAGCTATTGAAAGCTTGCTTCTTAGGTGGGGGTGCTATTTAGGGAAGCTGGGAGACCTTTAAGGGATATAGGACCAAGTTGTGGTCACTAGGAGTGGGCCTTTGATGATTATACTAAGCCTCTGGTTCCTGCCTTGCTCTTTATTTCCAATCTCCCACGGTGTGAACAACCTCTGCTGGACCCCCAGGATCTGAGCTGCTGACATGTCTTTCCCACCATGATGAACCCAAGCTCTGAAACCGTGGACCAAAAGTCATCAGTCCCAAGTTTCTTCTCTTAGATACGGCATTCACGGCAATGCAAAAAATCACTAATAAACTTACTATAAAATGCCTCCGCAGGTCCCAGGAAACTAAAATCATGTGTGGTCTAATTTCTGAACACCACAGAAACAAATTAGAAATCAATAATGGGATGTTAAAAGTGAAATATTTGGAAATTAAGTAACACACTTTTACATAATCCTTAAATCAAAGAAGAAATCACAAGGCAAAATGTAAATTACTGTGAACTTAATGGATATGAATACATACTAAAAATATGTAGGGTGCATTTAAATTAATGCTTAGCAGGGGAGAGAATTTGAATTGAAATCTTATATTTAAAAGAGAGCTTTGACACTGATTAACCTGGGGGCCAGAGAGAGGGCTGAGCCTGGTGAGCTGACCTCAATCTGTGGAATGTATGCAGGACATAACACATACAGCATGTGCACACATGCATGCACACACACACATCATCATTATCATCATTGTTATATAATGTTTAAACATGGTTGCCTAAACCCTACCATGTGAATCATAAAGTTAATAAAAGATATCAGTGGAATAAAAAAAAAACAAGCAAAATACAAATCACAGAAGAGCAAAGATCTCCCTAAGAAGATCCAGTCTGAAGGCTGCCTTGATGGGCAAAAGTTCTTATAGCACAAACATGAAGGCCTAAGTTTAAATCCCCACCTACACTGAAAGAGCCAGGTATACTTGCACATGCCCATAGAGTTGCTGGAGGGCAGTGACAGAAGAGTCACTTGGGTTTGATGGCTGCCAGCTCTGCTCCAGTTTCAATGGGATGCCCTGCCTCAAGGAAACAAGGTAGACTGTGATTATCTGAACACCCGCAGCCTTCTCCTGGCTTCTGCACATGGGAATGAGCATGTACACCAGCATACAAATGTGTGCACACACCACACATGCTAGCACACATATATACAAACATAAATTTATGATTGGCAACACTGTAAAACACCCAATAAATAGAGAAGAAAAATGAGAGAAAAAACAATTACTAAGTTTGGAATAAAAGGAAACGATATTACAGGCACCATGCAGCTAGTATCAACAAACAGTGGTCCATAGACTTAACCTAGCTACTGTTTTTGTGCAACTTGCAAGATAAGAATAGTTATCTTATACTTTAAAAGGATCACAGAAAAAAATACTTTGTGAAATGTAAACACAAGAGTTCACAATGCCTTTTATTAGCACACAGCCACACTCGCTCTTCTGCACCAACCTTGGTCACTTTCTCATACAATGCTGACTGATTGTGACAGAGACTGTGTTTGCAAAGACCAAAAGATTGATCATCTGGCCTTTTACAGGACAAAACAAAACAAAAACATACAAATCCTTACCTAAAGAGGAGAATTTCAACCAGGTAGTGGTAGTGCACACCTTTAATCTCAGCACTTGAGAGCCAGAGGGAATAGGATCTCTGTCTGTGAGTTTGAGACCAGTCTGATCTACAGAGTGAGTTCCAGGACAGCCAGGACTACACAGAGAAACTCTGCCTCAAAACACGAGACAGAGAGAACACAATTTAACAAATGTGACTCACACAGAAATTTATGCATATGAGTCAGATTTTTATTTGAAATGTAAAACTTTCCCCTAGAAAAATCTAAGCCCTTTAATCCAGGAAATTCAATTGCAGAGGGACTACAGACCGAAAGATTAAGAGCACTATAAGCAAAGAAACATCAGAGGACAGTTTGAGGTTAGAAAAGTTTCTAACCAGGACATTAAAAGAGTATCAGCCATGGGGGACAACACAGATAAAGTAGAGTATTGAAATTAGAAATGTCTGTACATCAGAAGGTTTCATTAGGAGAGAGAAAAGGCAAGCCACAGATGGAAGAAGATGTCGGCAGCACATATCACTGGCAAACACTGATATCTAAGTACAAAAAGAGCCAGGAATTAATATGGAGACATTTTTTCTGTACAAATGAGTGAAAGCATTGAACAGTCACTCCACACAAAAGGAAAAGCCAATAAACATGAAAATTGCTCACCGTCATTATCAGGGAACACAAATTAAACCCACAGTGGGAAACACCTGCTGTTTGCAATTTAGCATCGCCTCCTGTCCTTCTGGGAGTACCAGATTTCCTCTGCAGACAAATTTCCTTTTGAAAACTACCTCTTAGCTGTTGCCAGCCATGAAGATTGGTCCAGCCTGAGTTCTAGAAAGGGGAGATGATTGGCCTAAGCTGACAGACACATCTCATTCCCGTGGGTGCAGAGTTTGCTATGAACATGAAGTGTCAGGTTCTTCCAAACATGAAAAGATATCCCTTCAGCTTCAAATAAAGAAGTTCTTCTTTCAACCAGAAACAACAGAAGGGTCCTTTTCTTTGGTTCCCCCTATGGTAGAAAGAGGCACCCTGTGATATAGACCTACATGTCAAGAGACACCAAATCAGGATGGGCAGCAGAGAGAGTAATTTCCCAAGGTTCCTCTATTGAGCAGACACGGGAAATCTCACCTGAAGCCACTCCCACCCCTGACATACTCAGCTGTGCTGGCCAGTAAATATCTCCATAGAGAGAGGCTTTGAGTGAGACTTCTGTGACTTCAAAATGCTGTCCCCCCAAAAAAGGTGGCTGAACCAGTAAGGGCTTCTACCACCATGCCTAACCCTTGCAAGGAGAGAATCAATTTCGAAGAGTTGCCATCAATCTCCACATGCATGTCACAGTACACATATGGATAGACAGATAATTGCATGTGTGCGCATGTGCACACACACACATACACACAAACACACTAAATAAATGTGGATTTTTAAAAGAAAAAAACTTTTAAAAATGCCGTTCTGATTGATGAGTTTGCTGGCATACATGAGTGTTTTCTACTATGCCTGAGAACTTGGTAAGTACTATGCTTTCGTGACATCTGAGCTTAAAAACACGGAGATATGTAGGAATATAGACATAAGCGCTGTTAGAACAGCTGACGGGTATCCTATTGTTGTCTTCTTTAAACTAAAGATAAACAGCCCATCCTTTGCTGTCTAGTTTGATGGTCGAATAAAATGCCACTGGGTTTATCTTTAAAAACCCTGCAAGAGGTATGCATAACCAAGCAAGTCCAGTCAAGACGAGAGGGGTGGCGGGGGGACTGGCCACCATCGCTATCTAAGTTCCGCCCTCTCCTGCAGGGCAATCTGACAAGCTATCAGATCTGTGTGACATCTCGTGCCAGGGATAAGCTACTTTATGGGCACAAGGCCTTCAGGCTTTCTTCCCACAGCTAAAATTACTGAAGAAATCCCACTTTCTTGGGGCACATGGTTTTGCTCATCCGACAGCCAAAGGGAAGGGCACAGGTATGTCTTCACGGCCATTTCTCCCACAGGAAATAGGAGCATCGTGCTGGCGGGGAGGCAGACTAGCATTACTGAGGTTTCTAAAGTTTTTTCAAATTATAAAAATACCAGTTTCATTGTTGAAATCCCAACATGGGATTTGCTTCTCATGGGTTCACCCTATGTTCTCTAGACAGCGCCATATCGTCTATCACTTAGTCCTTGTCATATCAATAACTCACGCATTACAACTGGCTCCAATGATTAGGCAGCCTGCTGGTCCGCTGCACATGCTATGGTAAGCACTTAACCAAGCTCCTGTCGGACATTCAGGTCATTTCCAAGTTTTAAACCTTCTATGTTGAACATTTCATTTTTCCTCTTGTTAGAATACCTCCAGTGAATCAATGTCTAGAAATGAATTTTCTAAGTTCAAAATATACATTTTAAAGCTTTTAGTGTGTGCTGGTATTCACTTTCCTTAATTTTTTTTTTTTTTTTTTACAAATTGGGCTGGGGAGATAGATCGCTCAGTAGGTAAAGCACTTATCTTTGTATGAGGATTTGAGTTCAGATTCTCCGAACCTACATAAAGCATATCACATATCTATAACTAACACTCCTGCATGAGATGGAGGCTTGAGTCAAGGTAACCCCTGGAAGCTTGCAGACCAGCCAGACCAGCACAGAGAAGAACAAGAGACCATGGCTCAAACAAGGTAGAAGGTGAGGATCGATACCCAAGACTGGTCATTAACATGCATACTCTGGCATGTGTGTACCTATACTCACAAGCATGAACACATACGTGAACATACTCACGCATCATGTACGTACATACAGATCATATCTACACCACTTATACAAACTGACACTATAGACCAAATCTTGATGCTGTACCTCTAGTTTGGTTAGCCACTCATTGCCCTAAAACCTCTTCTCCCTCGGGGACCCTCCGTAGTTTCTACAGCTTCCCTTCGTTCCTAGGGGAATTACAGCAAGAGGAAGCGGTGATGATTACAAACCCTTTTCCAACTTGTTGACAAACCCGACTATCAGAACCACACACAGGGCCAAGGGACTGTCTCTACATTCCATATTTTTCTCAAGAAAGCAGAAACATACATTATTGAATACTGAATACCTGTTAAGTATGAAATATGTCTGAAACACAATAAATTCCCAATAAATATTTACTTATGAATTAATGGAAACATCTAGAATTTAAGCCAGATCCAACCTCAACCCAAACTCACTTACAAAAATGGACTGTGATGAATGGAGGACAGGATGCGGTCCACACCTAGTTAGGACAACCAGATTCTATCCTGGGCACTGAAGTGTGAATGTTCCCCGTTCTCTGAGGACGACTGCGATTGATCTGAGGGCTCCAATAGCATCACCAGGCTTGCTGAGACCTTCAAGATGCCTGGTTTCATCAGCTTTCAAACACTATGTTTATTGCTTGCAAACAACAAACCTGGGCTTTCATCTCCATCAGCCTGACTTCGGGTGATGGCAAGGTCTTCAAAAAAGAAATTTAACACCATTTCATGATACTGCATGCTGTCGTGCCTCAGAAGCAGAGACTGGTTGCTCATGGCAGACTGCTGAGAGCAAGGTCCCCGCTGTCTTGTTACCAGACACTCGGTGAGAACGTGGGCATATAGTGGCATAAATCTCAGCCATCTCGGAGGAATGGCTTTCATTGTTCTTTCCCATGTGCTACAAGAGAACAACAGTCTGGGATGGCTCTGCATATGTGCCTGCCTCAACAGCGGCTGTGTGAATCTTCCTATCAGAAACTCTAGGGAAGTTAAACTTAAAAAAAAAAATACTGCAGGTAGTGCTTGTACCTTCTGGAAACTAATGTGAGAACTGGCTGTCCTTGAATAAACCTGCCAAAAGAAAAAAAATAGGCCTTAGGCTATTTTTTAATGTTTTATGACTTTTTTTAATGGTCACGGGTTTACAAACACATTGATTCAAACCCTTGGAAGTGAAGGAGAAAAATCATTTAGTCTAAAAACAGCCTTAGAAGCTTATCTCATCTATAAACTCCATCTTACACCGCTTCCCCCTTCGAAACGCCTAGTTGCTACGTCTAACCTTGCGTCTTTCATCATCGGCATCTCCCTGGTCCATCCTGTATCAGCTGCTCCCCAAATTTGCTATTCCAGATTCGGCTCTCCAATCTATTCTCTCGCTGATCCATTTTCGCAGCTGTGCCAGATCAGCCTTCAAAAATGCTCGCTCGCTCTCTTATATTTTTCGAGTCTTGCCCTTGTCCAAAAAGCTATCAGAGAGATACCCCAGGGCACAGAAAGAAATGCCTGAGCATTAGAGCCAAAAACAAAGGCTCTGTTCCCCGCTCCACCAGCTACCAGCGATGGGAATTTACAGTCCTGTGTGGCATAATGACAGAGTTACGTTCTGAGCCATGCATCATTAAGCAGTTTTAGCGCCGCATGAGTGCCACGCAGTGAACTTCACACACCTGGATTGGCGTGCCTACCACACACCTGGGCTATATTACAATATTATGGAGGCACTGTGGTATGCGTGGCCCACCGTTGATCAAAGAGTTCGGAGCTACATGAGTATACTGGGACCTACCATCTTTGAGCCTTAATGTGGGTCTGCACATTGGAGAGCATGGATCCTTTGGAAGATACTGCAAATGAATGATACTTAACTTTCTTCACTTTCCCCTACAAAGGTCTCACGGGATTGCTCAGCTCATCCCCTTCCTGACCCTTCATGTCCAACAGCTGCCTTGTCTTCACCAAATGAATTCCCTGCTCATCAGGCTCCATTCTCGGCTTGTCCCCCATTTGTACCTCTCCTTTGTCCATGGCATGTGCTGGCTTCTCCCTACCTGCCTACTGTGTCAACCCCACGCCCATGCTGCTAATCCTTTAAAACCCAGCCTAAGTCTCTCTCATCTCCACTCTTGAATCACAAGGACGTCACCACATTCTGACATCCGCAATGGGCACAGATTCCCAGTTCACCATCTCAGATGTCTAGGAATGGAACTCTTCACATTCTGGAATTAAATGTGATTTCTAAAGCCAAAATTCCACTCCGATTCAAGGTGGTAATTCAGTCTTAGTCCAGCTAGCTTTTCTTTGTCCGGGCCAGGCTTTGCTTGGTCTGTTGGGGGATTTTTAGCTTCCTCTTCTAAGAACTGTAGCTCAAGTATTGCCAGATGGTGCAGGAATACAGGTGCTTGTCACCAAGCCTCATGACCTGAGTTAGATCCCAGTCAAAGGTGAAAACAAACTCCTGTAAATTGTCCTCTGACCTCCACACACGCTATAGCATTTGACCCACACAAACACACAAATACAGATAATACATAAATAAATGTCATTTAAATTTTTAAGTATAAAAATAAAACTGTAGCCCAGTTCTAAAGTGGAAAACAAAATTCTTGGGCCAGGCTAGTAAACAAGAAGGACCTTAGCACACCTCTCTTTCTCTCTCTGTCTCTTGCTCTGTCTCTCTCTCCCTCCCGGCCCTACTCAAATGAGCATTGTTATCCCGAGACATCACTAGTGACTCCCATCTCCACTTGCTTTGGGTCTTGAGGTCTCAGAAGGGGCTCTGACTCCACATCCTGCTGTTCTTTATTTTCATGTCTGATCGCCTCCACCAATTTGTCCTCGCCTTCTCTAGTGGAGTAGAGCCCCCCCCCCAGGTGGCTCTCAGAACCGTTTGTCTAAACAGACCCCAAAGCCATCTCCACACATATACTCTCTCTGATCAAACCAAAAATTTAAAGGACTCCAAACAGAAAAGTGGGGGTTAGCTCTCCTCCCTTCTCAGATCTTCCGACTGGCGTGGTGTGCTGTGCCTCAGAAAACCAAATCCTCAAACACACCACTTTGAAGTTCAAGCTGAGAGCTGCGACTGCAGGGAGGGGCTTTCTCTGAAGTTCCCCTGTCTACTTGAAAGGATAGATCTTTTAACAGTAAGACTCTCTTCCCAGAAGTCCCATTAGCCTAGGCAAACCAGTGAGTATGACAGGAAAGAAGACTGGAGACGACACTGTACCCAGAACACTGGCCTTGTCCCAGACCAATTCACCATCCCTAAAAATAATTACTCTTCCTCTAAAAGTGTCTCTATGTCTGATGGCTTTTTCCCTATGGAGAAGACACGGGACATGTCTGAGTCCTACTGGATCATCAGGTACTCGTTTTCATCCCTGTGGTGCCGCAGGTAGCAAACAAGTCTGGGTGTCTTTCTTCTGTACTTTGTCTATTGCCCATCTGCCTCGGTAGATTCTCCCAGGAGACCTGCAAAGGGCTAGTTCCCCAACACCTCTGCAGGCGAGTCTCTTGTCCCCACCTAAGCAAGACTCTACACCTGAACCACGTCTTGCTCCATCACTCTTCTCATCAACCCTCATGTACTCTTCCAGAAACACTTCATTTCTTCTCAAAACCCTGGTTCTGACAGATCTGCAGTCTTAGAATTCTGCATCTGAGTCTTCCAGGCTCAACTGCTGAGACTGAAAAAAAAAAAAAGGCTTTGGCTTTTGATCTCCTGGTTGTGCTGAGAGCTTTCCAAGTCTGATTTGGAACACAGAAGCGACACACTATCCATCTCTCCCCCGAAGCCATAAGCCCAGGCTGTCCCCGCTGCCACCCAGAATGGATGGATGGGTACAAAGGAAGCATCAATAACTTAAAAACAACAAACAACCAAAGAGGTGAAATGAACACAAGGTTTTAGTACAGTGAAGATGAATCAGGAACAAAGATAGCATTGACTGATGCCAATCATCACCCCTACCACATTGGTCTGGAGCCCCCTCCCTCCTTCCAGTTTCACTCTAACCTTGCTCCTTGTCATCTTATGTAACCTGTTAGTGCTGTGTTTACCCATCCCTTCCTCTGAGATGCTTACAGCTCCACCCATTTTCATTCCAGTTCATAGAGTCTAGCAGAATCCTAAAACAACCTCGGGTGATCCTCTCCTGTGTATATCTTCCCTGATTTGTGCAATATGAGACACCACTACTGACACTCTATTAAATTATGAGACAAAAAGATTTTTGTCGCTGTAATTAAAGTTGTTAATTAGTTTACTTTGAGTTAATCAGAAGAGAAAGTATTCATGCGGGCCTGACCTTATCACATGAGCTCTTTAAAAGTCGGCTCTCCCTGGTTTCGGAAAGGGAAGGCAGAGGTATGAAGCAGAGTGTGAGTCTGAAGTGCCTTCGCCAGGGACAGTGGAAATAAGCGTAGGCTTCTCGGAGATGAAAGGAAACCACAGCAGCATCTAGGAAGAAAATGGAGGGTTCAGTTCCACAATCTCAAGGAAACTGATTCTTTCAGGACCAAGTAAGCTTCAGAAAAGAACACCAAGACTCGTGAGAGGCTCTCGGCTGTACCTGCTTTTCAGTCTGGAGAGACTGTGGGCAGTGGACACAGTGATGCCCTAACGCAGACTTAGAGAAGCTGTGAACTAATAAATGTGTGTTGTTTTAAACCACTTAGTCTGTGGTGATTTGCTACATCCATAGCCTATTTTGATAACCCTGTCATTACTGTATTATGACTGTCTTGTACTTTCTATTTCCAAAAAGAAAGGAAGAAAGGGAAGGAGGGAAGGGGGAGGGAGAGAGGGAGGGAGAGAGGGAGGGAGGAAGAAAATCATACTTGGTCCATGTTTGTATTAAAGTACTGTTACTTGAGTTAGATTCATTAAGAGTGATAAATATTATTATTAAACATAGTAGTGCCCAGCATCATGATTTAGCTGTTATTGTTACTGTGATAGGGAGCTTTTAAAGCAGTTGCCAAGCCAATGTATTAACCCGAGAGGTGTTGACAAATGTCTGAATGGATGAGTTCATCTTGGTGAATTCCCGTTGCATTTGCAGTCAGTATCACAACATGCATCAAATTCAGAAAGCAGAAGTCAGGGGAAGCAAAGTGGAAGAAAAGACATAAAAATGAAATGAGAAAGGACGGTGCATGAACAGCACTCAACAGATTCATCTGGCTACAAAAATAGATTTCTCTAGAGGATAAATGGAAGGTCGGGTTGGAAAGGTGTTGGTCATATTGTAGAAGATGCTGAATGCCAAACTCTGATGGGTATATATTATTCTTTAGGAAATGGGGAGCAGGGATGGAATTGCACAAAGGATTAGCATGGTCAATATGGATTTGGGTAGTTTTATGACAGTCATCTTCAGGATGCACTGAACACGGCAGATTTTGTAGGAGACACCAGATGAAAAGGCTGCAAGATCTCAGAACCCACACTACTACAAGGGAATGGCTAGAGCCAGAAGGGATCTAAGCAGAAGACTGGCGAGAGAAACATTTCTACAGAAGGAATGGGTTGTTACCATAGACAGCAATGGTCCAAACCTTGCAGCTTACTCTGCAGACATGCACTGAGCATCCCCCTTGGAGCATCTCTTGGGAGTACCTCACTTAGAAAGAGAGTAACTTCTAGACCTAGCTTGAAAGAACTATCCAGCCTCAAAAAAATGTGAATCAACATTAGCAGAATGTCTTCCTGCAGCTGTAGACTTGTGACAACAGACAACATCATTTTACCCCCAGCTTTTTGACTTTTGAAGTGAATTAGAATTAACTGAGTATAAAATAGGACTGGACTTCCCTAACAGTCATGTCCTTTCAATAGACAAAAAATGAAATAAAATAAAAGAGGAACTTGGTTGCTAGTTGGCAGTGCTTACCACATTTGGGCAAGCCCTAAAAACCCCATCCTCTGCGCCGTTGGGTTTAGAATTCTCTCTAGGAAAGAATCTACCCAAGCTTCAGCTGGATATTCCCAGAAATGTGACCTCTGCAATCCTAAGTAAGGATTCTGGAAATGGAGCAATCCTCCCTCCTGCCCAGGTAGATAAGGATAGACATAGGAAGGTACACAGGTGCCATCTTCCACATCACCTTTAGAACCTAAGCCAAAGCACATCTGTTGCCCTGAATCCTGTACCTGATTCCATCAGGGGCCCTGACCCCTTGAGTTCTGAAACGACTTCAATGCGGCTTTCGTTTAGAAAATGGGGGCCGGCTTACTTTCTTTCCATGCTCCACTCAATTGGTCAAGTGCCTGCTGTGCAATCACTCATTAACCACCTCTCTCGCCTTCATTTCTGTGCCTTCTTCACGCTAATTGTAGACCTTCGACTCCTTCGATTTCCCCTTTCTAACTGTCCCTATGTATCCCACAGTAGCCTGTCCTCTTCACAGATGCTCCATCGTCCCCCAGCCAAAGCCTTGCCCTCGTAAGGACAGTTGACCCTTTGGTCCTCAACACTTCAGCTGTCTAGCATGCAACTCCCTGAACCCCAATAGTCTTCACTTCTGCAGCTGACCCTGGGCCCTATTAAGTCAGGCAAGCAACCTCTCAAACCCCCAATGTCCCTCAAACTCAGCTTCACATCGCCCCTGACCAGCCTATACATCGTTGTCATTATTTAAATACTGCTTTGGCTAACAGTTGGGATATTTTGTCCCTGTTATCCTCCTCTGTACCCAACCCAGTAAGTCCCAAATTTTGTCTCACTCAGTATTGGTCCTTTCTGTTGGAAAAAGGGAAAAAGGCCTAAGCGTTGGGGAGAAAGTTTGCTCCGCAAAGTGCTTGCTTCCCTCTCAAGAACAAAGATCTGGGTCTGATCTTCAGAATCTGTTTAAAAAGACAGATATGGTGATGTCTATGTACAATCCTAGCACCGCAGAAGTAGAGAAAGGAGAATCCCTAGGGTCACTAGCCTAATTTGTGAGCTGCTGGCCAATAAGAGACTCTGGATAAAAGGAAACGGGTAGTGTTTCCAAGGATGACACTCAGTATTGTCTTCTGACCCCCCTTCCCGCCCTGCGTCCACATATACACACATATGAACACACACGTTTAAGGGAAAAGAGACTGTCATGGGGCTAGACATGGCTTAATAGTTAAGAGCATTCACTGATCTTGCCAAGGACCCAGATTCAGTTCCCAGCATCCATAGGGCGGGGCTCCCAACCATCTTTAACTACAGTTACTGAAAACATGGCAGCTTCTTCCGGCCTCCGAGGGTACTGCATTCACATGTTGCATAGACATGCATGCAGGCAAAACACCCATACATATAAAATAAATATAAATAAATCTGTTTTGTAAGAAGGAGGATCATACTAATCAGGAAGAGAGCTTAGGACTACTGGGTAATATTTAAACTTTTGTAGCCCCTTGCCCATTTCAGGTCACGCAGTATCTATATGGCTCTTAGCTGGCCTTTCAGCCTATTTGGAAGAAACTGGTTTTAGCTCTGCCTCCTGAGAGCCTCCCACAGCCTGGATCAGAATAGGCGTCTAACAAGCTTTGACTGTAGGAACTTAACTTGCCTTGCAGCTCTGAAGTCCAGCCATGCTGAGGAGGCATTCCCTGTAGATCATCCTTTGGTCCTGGATTTCTTTCCTCCAATTGAATTCTACATTCAGAAATGGCCTTGCTTGGTGGCAGCAATGTCATTACAATGCTCAGAATTTCCAGGACACTTCTGCCAGTGGACATTTCTGTTCACAGAGTGGTCGCAAGGATCAAATGAGATATGCATGAGGCCAGACATCTTCACTCCTTAGATCAGCCTATGCTATTTTCCACCCTAACATATGCCCCACAAACGCAGAGTATCAGAACCAACTGCCTGGCAATGATTCCTTCCTTCCATGCTTCTGTCTGGAGTATACATTAAACTCTCTGTTGAGAAGGAAACCACATGATCTTGAAAGGATGGATAGAGAGAAAATATAAAATTGGCAAATCCACTTTTTCATACTTGATTCCCTAAAAGATATTGTAGTCATATGACATAAAGCAAACTGACAAGACTCAACTTACAGAAGGGAAAAAAAAAAAAGCTTGGCCTGAGCTCTAGCTGGGACCCTGGGTAGCCTACTTCATCTCTCTGGATGTCAGTTTCCCCCGACCTGGGTGTAGATGCATCGGTGATGAGGACTCACAGGGGCTGGAGAGCTGGAGCAGGGCTTTAACAGTACTCTCCTCTCCTCTCCTCTCCTCTCCTCTCTTCTCTTCTCCTCTCCTCTCCTCTCCTCTCCTCTCCTCTCCTCTCCTCTCCTCTCCTCTCCTCTCCTCTCCTCCCTCCCTCCCTCCTCCTCCTCCTTCTTCTTCTTCTTTCTCTCTCCCCCTCTCTCCCCTCCCCTCTCTCTTCTCTCTCTCCCCTCCTCTTCTCTCTGTCTCTCTCCCTCACCTTCCTCCCTCCTCCCTTTCTCTCTTCCCTGACTATAGATGCACCATACCAGCCTGCTCTTGCCTCCATCACTTCCCCGCCACAATCCACTGTATCCTCAAACTGTGACCCGAAGCTTAAGCGTCTTTTGTCAGCATTCTGTCACAGCGTGAGAAAAGTAACTAATAGAGCAGCTGATTGAGGAGTGGAAAAAATAATCTTGGTCCTGCCTTCCTTGTCACAACATTTTTTGAATGAGTATTCGAAATGCTGGATGGGAGAACTGTTTAACTGTCTGCCGTGCAGGTCTACAGGATCTGCTTACTTTGATAAGCACTGGTAACACCCTCTGGGAATACAATGTGCCATGGTCTCCAGAAGCTACTGAAGGCTAATCCTGGAGGACTTCATCACTTCATCCCCAGACTTTCCAAAGGCAGACAACGCTGTCCAGTTCAGGGATGTAAAGTTCACACATGCCACAGTGGCCGTGTTTGAGAGCCACCGGGTAGAATATTTGGATACTCGGTTTCTTCTCCCAGACTCTGTGCCCAGTAAAAGGATAGATGACCGTCTCAAGATCCAGAACCTAGCCTCTGACTGCCACCAGGAAGGCTGAGTCATTGACATGAGTGTTTCTACCGACAAAGCCAGACAAATCCTCTATCAGGAAGTAAGCCAACTGGGTACTTGAATGTCTCTCACCCTATCTGCCAGGTAAATTAAGGTAACTTAAGGATATCTTACCCCCTGTTAAATGGAAGAGCAATTTAACATCGAGAAAGACTATAGAAATTTAACAGATGGATAAGCTAAGACCCCCAAAGAAGCATTATATTGCTATTAAGTGGTTAATGAACTTGACTCAAGAGAACTCTTATTCGTCCCAGAATGCCCAAACTCTCTCACACCTGAGATATTAGGAAACAGATGCAGTGAGCAGACTATTAAACATAAGAAAGACTACCTGTTGTTGGAGCAATAACCCATAAAAACCTGGGTTTTCAGGCAAAATAAAATATTGCAAAAAGCCAGGCTATAGGGACTTCCATGCCCATGCCTTTGCAGATATGGCAAACTCAGTTTGTTGCATTTAAAGACCAAAACTGGACACTGGGTACAAAAGGACTCCACACAAGAAAACCAAGCTTTGGCCGTGACAGTCTGGTGCATGTCTGAGTTGCATGATAAAACACCCTGTCTCCACCGTCCATTTGTCTTTCCCAGGGCAGGCATCCCTGTGTCTTCCTTTGAGGTACTGAAGAGGTCCTAATAGACAAATGGTATCAATGAGAGCAGCTGGACCTAGGGCTCCTCCTTGGAGCACCCCTCCCTGCCCAAAGGAAATAAAAGGTTTAATGTAGCAGTTCCCTAGGGGAATCAAAAATGGGTCTTTGTTCTTGGTCTCTCTTTGGGAAATCTTCTCTCCTAGATATCTCCGTGGTCTTCCACCTTGCTCAATCCAGCTGTCTATTCGCAGGCCTCCTCCTCCTCAAAGACGGCATCTGAGAGCCCCCTATTTAAAAGATCCCACCTTATTTTCCTCTGCCACACTCATCAGTAACATTAACTTCACACAGGCATTCCCAGTCCCCGCTGTTATACAAGGCCATGAGAGCAGGACCTTGATCGTGTTCCTTGGCAACCATGTCTATGTGCTTATGCATATACATAGACAATGCTCAGTTACTCATAGAAATCATAGAAAAGCAATACAATTTTAATCAGAAAAAGAAAAGCTGGCCTTACCAGCATACACAACTATACATACTCAAAGGCAGAGATGTCATATAGACTCTCAACCCCCCCCCCCCAAGAAAAAGACAAATGCCTTAAGTAGAAATTTGAAGATTGCATTCTTTAATAGAATCCTGTCTGTGAAGTAGATATTTCAGTAAGTTTAAACATTGTGTAAACAGATTTTAGTAACCAACCACCTCATTACCATCTTATCTCATCTCTCCGTAGGCCTAATAATCAATTTCCACATTCAACTTGACTAGGTTTAAAAAAAAAAAAAAGACTTAGGGCTGGAGGAAGGGGGAAATCAGATGGCAAAGGATCATCATGAAAACATGACAGTTCTGATCCCCAGCACCACTGCAAAAACTGCCCATCGTGGCGCATGCCTGTGACCCCAGTCCAGCAATGGAGGGGGAGACACCCACCTCACAGGATCAATGTCATGGATTAGTGTATAGAGCTTATTTATATAATGCTTGACAGCAGTTACCCAATGTGTGCAGGCTCCGACTGCTGCAAACCTGAGGACACATCGCAACTGAACCTGCTTCACTAGCCCCTCCTGTCATCGAGGTCTGTCCTCTTCTGAACCCACTGGGAAATGGATACCCATAATCACGAACTTAATTTCCAACGTTCCTTACATCTCAGCCTTTTGCCAAGAGCCAGTGGAATCCCCAGCTGCCACAAGAGACTGTAGGGACATGATGCATTCCCTGCTGACTCCAGGGATGACTGACCATCTCCGCCAGTCACCCACTTGACAGTTTGCTCACTTTTACAGTACTAGTTGGCCTGGCATGGTCAGAGTCCAAGTCCTCTACCTTCCATCAGTTCTTCCATCATTTGATAAATACACACTCATGTGCACCCATTAGGGTCTCCGATGGTGATGACATGAAAAGAGATGCAACCCCCGGTCCTAAGAAGTGTACACCAGCTAGAAAGAGATGTTCACCTAACTCACTAGAGGAATGCAGTAAGAGAATGAGGAGAAAAGAGTACTTTGGGGACAAGAGAAGAAATCTGAAGCCACTATTATAATCTGTCTTTAATCCAAAAGAGTACACATTTACAGTCATCTATAAAATGATGTGGAAATACACAGGATCAAAACCCACTGACATCCCTATCCTAATCATGGTACATCAGCAGCACAATGCCATCTAGAGATTCTCTCAAGGTCTTCGGCCAAGATCTGTACCGTAAGCACACAGAGCAGAAGGACACACACACCTTCGAAGTGGAGCAGAGGACATGAGCTGTAGATATCCCACTCAGGACTGAGTAGAGGAGAGGAGATGTAGATATCCCACTCAGGACTGAGTAGAGGAGAGGAGCTGTAGATTTCCCACTCAGGACTGAGTAGAGGAGAGGAGATGTAGATATCCCACTCAGGATTGAGTAGAGGAAAGGAGATGTAGATATCCCACTCAGGATTGAGTAGCGGAGATGAGATGTAGATATCCCACTCAGGATTGAGTGCTTATTCTCTGAGTCTTGACCAGTTGTGGGAGTCTGTGTTTATCCCCATCCACTGAAAAATAATGATGCCTCTCTGATGAGGGCTGAGAGATGTGCCAATCTGTAGGTACATTGACCAGCCATCAGGACTGTCTGATTCTGTATAGACTCATCACGGAAGAGGGCTAACAGATTTTTAAGAGCCAGAGCCAGCCAGACTTCAAGGGAAAAGTGTTTTTAGGACACAACAGGGTACTTGCACTTAGGAATTGACAGAGCTCTGAGAGCATCCACATGCTTAAGACAGACAGAATCCCACCATCAAGAAGGAGATGGGCATGAAGTCCCTTTGCCAGCTAAAGAGTGACTGACAGTTGACAACTTTTGGGAGAGGGAGAGTCGGTTTTCTGTAAAGGTATGGCCTGTAATAGGTCAGCTACACTCTAGGGGATGAACCTAAGAACATGTAAGCAGTACAAATGGGAGTCAATGGTTCTCTTAAAAAGAAAGAGCACACAGAGTTGGGTGAGCAGAGACGTAGGTGGATCTGGGAGGAGCTGAGAGAAGAGGGGTGAATATGATCAAAATACTAAATGAAATCTCAAATAATTCATAATTTTCTATCTTTCTGAGTGGGGCAAACTATTAGAATGGATTCAATTCCAGGAAGCAGTGGAGCTCTGGCCACTCAGGATATAAAAACACTCTCCAAGTCTCTAGAAAGGTCTGGAACTAACTTATGCACCCTAACAAGGGTTATTACAGACGTACATGAAACAACACAATAGCACTAACTACCTGCTGTAGCAACATTAAACTTAAATTAATTAAAATTAAATAATATTTAAAAACTCCCTCCCTCTGTCTCTTGAGCCATTTGTCAAAAGTTAACTAGTTAAATGTGACTAATTGTAACTACATTAGCTAGCAGACACAGTACATTTTAACCAGTGAAAGAAAAGTTGATTGGCTATCAACTCTGCTTTGATTTCCCTCTGGAAATTCTATTAATTCTATTAATTAATTATACTGTCACTTCTCATGAAGTAAAAAGCTGTCATATTTATATAAACATCTTAGCCAGAATCTACTCCACATTTATCCATTGGTAAGTCCTGAGAATCTTTTCTTAAAAGGAACTCTTAGTTGCCACTTAGACCCTGGCCACCACTATCAGAACTCAGTACTCAACCGAACAATCCCGACAACACTAATGCAGAGCTAGGCTGCTCTTTGGCATTGGGCTCAACAGTCTTCCTGCTCTAGCCGAGTCAGCCCTGACTAAGCAATGAGTAGGTGATCCGTGAGGTCGGCTGATAAAGGACATAAAAACTCTCAGAATTATGTAAGAAGCACACTGTTCAATTGAATACACAGCTATGTCAAAAGCAAAATGAATGCCAATATGACTCACACAGAGGCGGGCAGCATCGGGTGAGAAAGGAGAAGGGCACTCCTTACAGCTGCTCACCCCTTTGTGCCGACTGTCTTTGCGAGGTACCGGTGCACATTGCACGCCTCGGTGACAGCAATCTGGTAACAGCAGCCCCTGTAACAGCATGGATTG
This sequence comes from Alexandromys fortis, assembly GCF_014885135.2. NCBI lineage: Eukaryota > Metazoa > Chordata > Mammalia > Rodentia > Cricetidae > Alexandromys > Alexandromys fortis. The sequence continues at coordinate 719,515 of NW_026068195.1, forward strand.
CTTACAGCAAATGTTTATCCCACATCTCTCTGCTAAGCACTTGAGTACGATTCCGAAGAAGTTGTCTGGTTCAAATAAAAAAAAGGCATAAAGAAAAATAGAAACCATTAAGAATTGAAATTTATTTACATAAAGGGCATGAAATCACCTTAAAGTATTTTGAGGGAGACTTAGTAAACATGTCTGTGTGAATTATTTCTGTCCTTAGCAACTCGGAGTGATAAGGTTATCCAATCATGACTGGCATCAAAGCTGAGAAACCAAAGAGAAGTCGGGGAAGCTAAAGCGTAAGATGAGATTAATAGTACTACAGGCATGACAAGCTCTGAAATTGCCCCGCTGTTAAAGAATCAAAGGCATTTAGAAGATACATAAAATTACCACAATACGATGTCATTTGAGACACAAAAGGAGAAGGATGAAACTGCGCTAGCGGAATATTAAAACTCCCCTTTCCTTTATGCCAATTCTAAATAACTATTTTTAAGATCCTGGTTTAAAGAGCCGCCATGTTATCAGTCTTTATTGATTTACCATCTTGGCTAGTTCTCATCTCCCTTGCCATCCACTACAAGAATTGTGTCAACTTCCAGTGGAGATTGGTGAGAAGTCACGCTCGCCTCCTCTTTCTGTCTTTGGATCACACTGCTGAAAGACACATCTGCTCTCTTCTGTCTGTAAAGTCCAGAGGTTTTGAGCAATGTCTACGATGGTCCATCTCTGCCCATGACTTGGGGCACGAAACTACATGATGACTGGGCATAAGAAAAGTCGCATGGTCACTGTAGCACATTATCAGTTGGGGAAGGATGGCGGGCGTCTTTTTATCTCCATGTGTCTGACTACCATGTTCTTTTCTTCCTTTGTTCTGATGTTCAGTGAGGACTAGAATAAGTCAGACACAGGGCTATGTAGCATAGGACTATGGATGCCACAGGCATCAAGGGAGAATCTTGAGGGAAGGAATGCCTCTTCCTGAGTCTTTGTTTTTCATTGCCACAATGTTGGATGATGATGATGGTGAATCATGCCTTCACATACGTAGTTCACCTGCCTCTGGGGAGATCAGGGACATGTTTCACGGTTATGGAAGCAGCAGTGGTCCAGTCCTAGGCAGCTGTGGGGGTGGAGATAGCAGATCTCCTCAAGGCTGGTGTGGTAGCCATTCAGGATGTTTGCACACAGAATGGTTGTCTCTTCCTCCTAGGGGAAGCTGGCAGAGCTGAAATGGCCAAGATGCCACATGCTCTACTGATGTTTTCCCAGGGGTGCATGTGTCATGGAGTTTGTAAGGAAAGAAAAGACAATGTGTGCATTTCGAAAACCAGGTAACACTAACTTTAGATTTGATGAAGGGGAAACCACCATCATCCAGGTTAGGAAATTAACAGGCCCAGAGATATAGCTGGAAACTTTTCTCCTTCCCATTTAGACCTATTGGACCCGTTTCTCTCCTTCCCATCATCCTCACAGCTGCTCATAAAGGAATCTGGTTGAGGCCAGTCTGGTCTACAAGAGCTAGTTCCAGGACAGGCTCCAAAGCTACAGAGAAACCCTGTCTCAAAAAAAAAAAAAAAAAGAAAGAAAGAAAGAATCATTCGGAGGCTTAATATTAATTATAATTGTTTGGCCAATGACTCTGGCCTTTTACTGACTAGCTCTTACCTTTACCACATTTCTATTACTTTATATTTGACCCTGAGACCCGTGGCTTCTTAGCTCACGTCTTGCTTCTCAGGAAACTGCTGGTGTCACCTTGGCTCTGGCTTCTTTTTCCCTGTATCTCTGCTTAGATTTCCTGCCTAGCTATATTCTGCCCTGCCATAAGCAAAGCAGCTTTATTCAACAACCAATAGAAGCAACACATATTCATAGCATACAGAAGGACATCCCACATCTCAGAAGTCCAGGTTGTACTGTATCTTGGAACCAAATAACAGCAGAAGTCATTGCAGAGGCAACAGAAGGAGTCGCAATGACTACATCATCAGGAGATGCACAGGCTTCCCACAGGGCTCCCATCACAGCAAATCTTGCTCTCCTCCATATGATGATCGGGGACATGTTTTGTTTGTTTGGTTGGTTTTTATTTTTGTTGTTGTTGTTGTAGTTTGGAGAGCCCAAGCTGTACAGGTTTCCTTCATTCATTACAATCTTTTCATGTTCAAATTCAAACTGGTTTTTTTTTTTTTTTTGGAATGAGCTAAAATGTTGAATTGCATTCTTATGCAATAGCTCCTCACTCCTAACATCTCTATTCCTCCCAAGTCTTTGTAAACTGTATCTTAAGTGATGTCCTAAACAGGACTGTTTAAACTTAGGAAACTTCTGTAACTTTCAGCTCCCGTCTCCACAGAGCAACACATCTCATGAGAATTTTTTTTATTATACCTTTCCCCTGCACTGGCAGTAGTCTGAAATCTAGCCCCCAGACTATTCTCACTCCTTGTTAATTTCCTGGGTTACTTTGATTTAGAGGAAACTTTGGGATCTGTAGTCACTTCATCAAGATCATTCTCTACTGTGATTCTCTTTGATGGCACACTTCCTGCAGATTAGGGTCTCTGGGCACATATTTATTCCCCAAACCTGCTATTATTTTATGGATCTCAAACATCGGAAGCCTTAGAGTTTCTAGAACTAATACAGTGTGGCAGGATATCTGGGACCTCACGCCACATTCCTCCCGCTTTGCTGGGTTTCAGTTCAACACAGGTGATCAGCTTCTCATGTCTCCCAAACCCTGGAGCCTCTCTGCTGCAGGACTGTCTAAGCCAGCGGTTCTCAGCCTTCCTAACGCTGCGACCTTTTAATACAGTGCCTCATGTTCTGGTGACCCCCAGACATAAAATTATTTTCATTGCTACATCGTAACTGTAATTTTGCTTTTATGAGCTGTAATATAAATATCTGTGTTTTCCACTGGTCTTAGGCGACCCTGTGAAAGGGTTGTTCAACTCCTGAAGGGTTTGTGACCCACAGGTTGAGAACTGCTGGTCTAAGACCTCAGAAGACTTAGTCCTTGCACCAAAAGAAAGGAGACTACTCTCAACCCATGAGGAATGGAAGTCAGTGGGTAAACAGCCCTCTGTCCCCCTGCTCCGGGGAGCAGGAGCCTCCATTCAGCTCTCAGAGGCCTCAGGTTGCACACAGTGAAGCCCAGCTTCATAAACCCTTCTAGTCCACCCCCACTTCCTGTGTTCCCCACTTCCTGTGTTCCCCACTTCCTGTGTTCACTTTCCCCTTTCTCTCACTTTAGCTGCCAGAGCTTTCTAAGTCATTTTCCTCTTAAAAGCAAAACAAAAGACCCCTACTTGTACCCAACCCAGCCCACGTCTCAGCGCAGCTCCCAGAGAAAGCCATATAAGACAGAAAACAAAGCGTCCGCGAGACCTCATAATGGGACGGGGTTAGAGAACTCGCTTTAAGGCAGCGTACACTACAGAACACCTGCCTATTTCCCCCATGTTCTCCCTTGCCCTTCAGTGCAGTTAATGGAATTTGAGGCAGCCAGTTCAGTAATGGACTACTTAGGACTGGCATTAGCGGTTTATAGCTAGAAACCTCACATGCCCCTGTGAATTCAGAGTAGCTGTCTTGGTGGACGTGAATGAGCAGCATGTTAACAGAGAGAGGAAACTTAGAGCCCCTCCACCGGTTACAGCTTCACCAAAACCACACCGCTTCCTTTGGAAAATCAGAGTCCTTTCTCAACCTTCCCTGCAGCATAAGGAAGACTGGCCTTGCTAAGGTCAGCCGCAGCCGACCACCCCACTGGTTTCTGTTAAGATGCAAGGAGAACTGAAGTCCTTGCTCATCTTCAGCCCCTCCGAATAGAAGCTCCAACATTCCTGTATAAAAATATCCTCCCGCCTATAAGCAAGCTGCCATATTCTATTCTGACCAAGATCATTTTCCTATGTGGCTCACTTATTAAACGCATTAAAGCCACTCACGAGTCCAAGCTTATTAGAAGCCAACTACATTGCTGCAAAATAAAATGGCTTCACAGCAAAATACAGAGCACTTGCAAGCTGACAAGGAGAAAATGCCACATGGCTTCTAGGTGTTATCAATGATGAGAACCACAAACCCAGTCTGGATCCATTATTATGACTACCCTCCCCCTCCCCCAGGTTCTAGATCCTCTCTGTTAAAGTTTCTCACATCATGAGCCAATAACAGAATTTAGAAGAATAAATTGCTCCTGCCCTTTCTGAAGTCAAATACAGAATCCAGAGTTTAGGCAGACAAAGAATAAAACACTATTTTTATTACTGGGCTGAGGTGACAACTCATCTGGTAAAGTTTGCCTTATAAACATGAGAACCTGAGTTTTACCTCACAGCACCCAACATACACACACACACACACACGCACACATACACAGATACACACACTTGCATACACATGTACACACACAAACACATTCATAAACACACATACACACACATATGCATATATACACACATATGCAAACTCAGGCACAGAGATGTATGCTTCTAGTCTAAGCGTTGGAAGTTGGTCCTCCGTACTCAATGGCTGACCAGCCTGACCTTCCCAGCAAGCATTAGGGCAATGAAAGACCACCTCTTCCCCTACCCAGACTAAAAGCAGTATGGTATCCCTAAATATGGTCTTCCTCCACCACTCAGGAGTCAGCCCTACAACTTCCTGGCTGCTATTATGACATTAGATCAGGTCCTCAGGTCCTGCCACAAAGAACAACCAACACAATCCTCTTCAGTCCCTCTGTCCCTAAACAAGGCTGCCTTGAACCACCAACTTCCACACCGTTATATACCCTATTTCTCAGAGAACCCAAGAATCTCACATCTCTATCATCAGTGTCTATGAAAAGATTTGACATAAACAGTTTGGCATCCAACTAAAGACAACAGAGCACATCTAAGGGCCAGGCAATTTTAAAAGCAGACCTTTCTGATTGGAAAAGGCATGCCTTGGCTGTTGGGAGGCCAAGGAAGAGAGAGAACCCAAAGGAGCATCCTGGAGTGTTTAAGGATAATAAGACCTAAAATCACATTTGCACAGCAATTAACCTCACCTCAGAGGCCTGCCCCATGGCCAGGTGCTAGGCAAACCTCCCCAGTCACAGTCAAGCAAGAAGCGTGGGAGAATAAATTACCCTGGAAAAATACAAAAAAAAAAAATCCAATGAAAACAGTTGGGAGTCTGTTGAAAAACAGGTCAGTCAATATTGGACCTGAATATCAAGAACAACTTACTGATTACAACCTGTCCAGATTCCACCTTCTTTCCCACTTCGGACACATCTAAGGACTGTAGACTTTGCCCTGTGTCCCCAGATGCAGAGGAATGCAATTCTGCCATTAAAGGGAACCAGGGCAGAGACTAGTGGCAGCCGGCAGAAGGGGGACTGGAGGGGAGATGCTGATGAGAAGCTGTAACAGCCGCATCCTGGGTACAGTGAGCTTCTGAGAGACAGAGAGAGTGAAAGTAGTCACAGCAGAACTCCAGGACTGGGGACTAGAACAAGTGACTATCTGGTTCCTTAATGGTGACAACTTTTGCTTAGCCCTGAACCACAGCATGGTGATGACAGGTCTGTAAGATTGCACAGCCATGCACAGCGGTTAATCCTCAGGCAAATCAGCTCTCAGCATCCCAGGAGTGTCAGAAGGCAGACTCCTGAAGTGTGGGAGCAGCATTGCCACCACCTGGGATTCTGAGTCCTTACTCTGGACCTGCTGAATCCAAATTCGCATTTTAACAAGACCCCTGGAGATTGACTACTGGCTTCCAGGGCTGTGATAGAGAGATGCGGGGGGGGGGGGGGGGGGGATGAGAAGAGCAGAGAAAAGTGAAAGATAAAATCACAGAGAGCTTCAGGAAGTGCGAGCAGAGCCCACAGAGCAGTCTAGGGAAAACACGAAACTCACTCTGACGGGAGGTCACATCTGAATAATCTCCATCTTTGATTCAAAGAATTCGCAAGTCTTTGTGTGAATTCTATATGCTAAGATGTCTAGGCAGTGACAAAAATATTCTGCTGAGCTCTAGGAAAACATTTTCAGAGAGGAGCCAGTGGAAAAGTGATGGCCCTGAGAATAGTGACGAATAGGGAAAAAAACTGGAAGTCATATTCCACCCTACAGAGACCGCTCTGGCCACCTTCATGTCAGTACCTCGGGCTGCTCACTCCTCTTTTATCCCTGCTGACCCTAAGCAGGTCCCAGCCCTGAATCCTTTCCAACTGAGCTGAGGACCACACAGGGCACTGCCACGGTGTAACATTTAATCCTAATTAATAACAAACAAGCATTAATATGTTTCTCCATAAGAGTGGGGCTGCTCTTCAAAGAGGTTCCTGACAGTTAACTTGTAAGAGCTCTAGGGGTAGCGCGCAGTTTGAAGGAAGTCGATCTGCCTCCTTCTTTGATCTCGTCTCTAAAGAAACCCTTGATATCCTCCTGTGAACAGAGACGGAGAGAGTCTTTGTTCTCCATCACTCTGGATACGAATCCTGAACAGCATAAAAACTGGGTCTCCAGGAAGAAGCAGATGAAACCAGGGTGCACAGCCAATTCCTGGAAGAGGTGAGAGAGGGTGGCATAGAGGAAAAGCTCAGCATGGTGACCCTCCTGGGTGCTTTGCCCAACACAGTCATCTCACAGCTGAGCACTTCCTGTCCCAGAGGGGTGAGGAGTCACATGGAAAAACATGCGTCCTTGGAAATCAGAACTATATGTGATTTTTATTTAATTCCTGGGAAACACTTTGTTTTTAATTTTCCGTAAGAAATATGTCTTTGTATTGGTTTGAATGAGAATGACCCCCATAGGTTCACATATTTGAATGCTTGGTCCCTGGTTCGTAGAACTCTTTTGAGAAGGATTAGGGGGTATGGCCTTTTTGGAGGAGGTGTGTCACTGAGAGTGGGTTTGAGATTTCAAAAGGCCCAGTCTTTCTCTTCTCTCCCTCCCCCGTCTCTGCCTCCAACTTATGGATCAGACGTGAGCTCCAGCTACTGCTCCAGCACCAGGCATCATGCCTGCCTGCCTGCTATCTTGCTCCCTGCTATGAAGACCATGGACTCACCCTCTGAAACTGTAAACAAGCCCCAATTAAATGTTTTCTTTTATAAGTTGCCTTGATTATGGTGTCTCTTCATAGCAATAGAAAAGTAACTAGGACAGTATTGCTGGGGCTGGAGAAATGACTCAGTAGGTAAGCGCCTACACTCTGAAAGCATGGGAACCTGAGTTAGAATCCCAGCAAATGTGTAAAGAGAGGCCTGGTTATAGAATTTTAGCTCCATCACTGAGGCGTGGAGATAGGCATACCCCAAAAGGCGGCAAAGCCAAAGTCACAAGTTTCTGGTTCAATGAGAGACCCCATGTCAAGACAATAAGGCAGGGCATGGGTAAACGACAGTTCTCAATATCCTACTCTGATGTCCACATGCACAAGCACCCACACACATGCGTGCACCACACATGTACACTGTACACACACCCACACATTCACATGCACATACCACACACGACGCTGCAAACACACATTCACACACGTGTACCATATGTGCACACTACATACAACAAACAAATGCTTTGACATGCACACACCACACAAGTACATTGCACATAGCACACACTTGCACAAGAAAAAGAAACATATACGTTACTGTAAAAATGAGCTTTTAAATGATATTACCGGAAAAGGCATAGGCATTCATTCCAGAAAGCTTAGAAGTGGGCACCGTTTCATCTCGCTCAGCTTTGAGGAAACCATTTAACCTTCCTAAGCTTTGCCATCCCGATTTATAGTTTCTATTTTAATAACTGCTGCCTTCTCAACTTCACAGATGTTTTGCGAGGCTCAAATAAGATAATGAATACTTAGTGCTACAATTCAAAATAACTAAGGACAAAAAAAAAAAGAGGACGGCCTGCCTTCATAAAGCTTGCTCATGGCTGGAGTGCCTTCTCTCCTGTGAGTTGGCCTAGAAGGACAAGCAAGGGACACTATCATGGAGCTGAAAGATCAGGGGCCTTTGAAGCCCGGCACATGGAAGTAACCCAATCCTGGCCGTGGTTACTCGTTTGCGTTTAGGCAAGTCACTTTCTCTTCCCTAGCTCCACTGAGAGTGGTTGTGCAAAGGAAGATAAATACCCGTGACTCGCCTGCCCCTGCTGAGGCAGTTAACCTTCCTACTGGTATGATCGTAACGTGAGAAACCATATATTCTCCTACTGAATGAATATAGAGCTCAGATGTGCCGTGCATCTGCGGTTCAGCTGAGTTCTTTCCATTAAACACTAACTGGTCAGGAGAAGGCAGAATGCTGCCTGCTGCCCCTGCCAGGGTGGTTAGCTGTAGATGCAAGAACCATGCCCAGTAGCACTCTAGATGCCCGTCTGTGTTATGAGATCATGTTCTCTTGGCCCTTTATAGGTGGGAAAGAGGCTTAGATGATAGACAATGAGAGGTTAAAGTGATTTTATCAACATCCAAATATATGATGATAGTGGACAAAGCTATAATGACGACAGGACACAGCTCTCATGGGGAGGTTGGTCTTAGATATCGGTCTCGGTGACAGAGGCGTCTCAAATGTGGTTTGGAGGGGAAGAGAGCACACGGTACATGCCCACTCTGTCACAGTGCGAAGTCCCGCTCTTCAGTTCATTGCCTTGAAGAGAGAGTCGTGGGGCGCAGCGGCCAAGGCTGACAGGGCGCTGTATCATCATCCTCTGAAGGACGGACCAGAGAAGAGCTTGCGGGGCTTTTCCTGGGAGGACCCAGAGGTCAGCTTGGTGGTGGCAGCTGGCACATGGGGTGGCAGACACAGCCGAGAATGCTCAGGAGCCTAACTACGGTCTCTGGTGTGTGAACTGTTAAAGCTAACAGCTGAGCCTAGTCAGACTCCAGACACAGACTGAACTCGGCCACTGCTATGGCTTAGATCAGAAAGAGTACACCCAACTCATACATTGAAGGCATGGTGCCCAGCTGATGGCACTATCGAGAAGTGGTTGTATCAAGGACACAAGCGTCATAGACAGATTAATTCACGGGTGAATTTCCAGCTGAAAGTGAGGCATAGCTGGACGCAGTAAGTAGATCACCAGAGGGTGGCTCCGAAGGGTGTATCTTGTCCCCAGCCCCACCCCGCTTCCTGCTTTCCTGGCTGCTATGCCCTTTCCGCAGTGGCATTTCTATCTTGACACAGACCAAAAAGCAAGGGAATCAGCTGATCGCGGACTGAAACCAGGAACCTAAATAAACATGTACTTTAGGTTGACTTGTTCAGACATTTTGTCCTAGGGGTAAATAAGTTACACAATTATTAACTTTCCTCAAAGGTGGGGGAGCAGTTGTTCTTTGAAACTTTCTCTTCTTATTCTCCTCTACAGGAGGTTTCATTTATAATCTGCATTGCAAACACTCCAGCCTAGTGCAACGGCAAAGCGCAACGCCATGCGAATAGGCTGGGTTTATTGCTGTTATGATGACTGATGGAACTCCAAAGACCCCTTACGATGTACAAAGGACAAAACATTTTTAGAGGTGCAAAGAACTTGGGAATCCATCCTAATGAATAAAATGTCATTTCCCATATTGGCTTTTTTTTTCTGATCTTTAGAGATTTCATAATCTTTCCTGGCATTTCAGTAAAGCCAAGGAACCATACTCTTTTTTAAAGCTAATTGCCTGGAAAAAAATTCCTCCTCTTTCCAATGCAGAATAGTGTCTAGCAAAGACAGAATCCTAAATACGAGCCACTGCAGACAAGATGGGCACTAATTTGAATCCACCGTCACTTCTACTCTTAATTTTCAGACCAGAGCTCCTATGCCCAAGGTTCTGACATTTACTGCATCTTATCTGTGTATGGCTTCTGTGTAATGTATATTGGGGGGCTCTGTCCTGTGTATTGGTGGTTGGATTTTCGTGAAAACAGGCTTGGGAAATGGTAGTTCTCTGCTCTTTGAAGAGATTGGGAGCAGCAGATAATGAATGGGTGCTGTCTGTCAGTTGTGTGATTCATGGGTTCACTCTCTGGACAGGTATATCCTGAGTCTCTTCTTTTGAAGGCATTGATAATAAAAAGGAAGAAAACATAAATCTAGCCTCAGTTCTTTCTTTTTTAATTAATTAAATGTATTGATTTATTCTACATCCCAACTGCAGTTGCCCCTCCCTCCTTTCTTCCCATTCCTTCCCCCACCTTTGCTCCCCCCCCAATCCACTCCTCCTCTGTTTCTGTTTAAAAGAGGGCAGGCCTCCCATGGGTATCAACAAAGCATGGCATATGAAGTTAAGGTAGAACTAAGTTCCTTCCCTTTTATTAAGGCTGACAAGGCAGCCCAGTATGAGGAATAGGTTCCCAAGAGCCAGCCAAACCATTAGGGACAGCCCCTGCCCTCTCTGCTAGGAGTCCCACAAGTAGACCAAGGTACACAATTGTCTCTCACATGTAGAGGGCCTAGGTTGGTCCCATGTAGGCTCCCTGGCTGCTGGTCTAGACTGTGAGTTCCTATGAGCCCAGGTTAGTTGTTTCGTGGGTTTTCTTGTAATGTCCTTGACCCCTCCCCCGGGCTCATACAATCCTTCCTCTCTCTCTTCAGCAGGGTTCCCTAGCTCAGCCCAATGCTTAGCTGTAGGTCTCTGCACCCGTGTTCATCAGATGAAGGCTGTCTGATGACAGTTAGGGTAGTCACCGATTCATGAGGATAGCAGAATATCGTTTTAGCTTCAGTTTCCTTGGTAGTGAATACCATCCACCATCTGTTTTCCAAGAAAATGAGGGAAGTCTTGTTTTTGGTTTGGTTTTGAAATTGATTACATAGTGAACAAAAAGTACCACAAGCTGACAATGTCAAGAAAAGAGTAGTGAACTCAAAAGCAAGGGAGCACTGAGATAGCTGGACTATTTAAGCAGGATGCTAAAACTTGATCCATACAGTAAGATCCATGGAGAACAGGGTCAGGGCAGAGCCGATCAGGTAGCACACAGCTGGGATATAAAACACATAAGAATCAGTCCTTGAGCAAAACCTGTGATTGGGGCAACGGTATCAGCAAAGAGGCCTTTTCGGTGGTAAAACTTTCTGTCTACAACTTGCTACTGCTCAAACCAACTGTGCTCACAGTATTTATCCTGTTAAAGTAGTTTATGTATCACTTCCACTAGAAAGTCCATCCTCACCACCATCCCTTCCAAATGGAGTCTGGTACCCACTCTCCTCTTGCTACCTTTTGTTATACCACTACAAGGCTCATATTGGTGATGATTATCTACTTGCTTATCTCTTTCCCCACCACACTGTGAATTCCTAGAGGACACAGAGTTTAGCCTTATTTATTATTTACCAAGTGCCTATTACATTTGGCATGCATATGTGGAAGGGAGGGAGGGAAGGAGGCTAGTAAAATTTTTATCGGTCTAAGTGCTCAGCCCTTACATAAATGCCTGAACTTACACAGGGACTTTGCAAATGAAACAAGCAGCAAACATCCCTCCCCTCCAGGTCAAGGGCAGAAAGTCAGCAGAGTGTCAGTCAAGTCTCTCTCCCTCAGCTAGAGAGACAAGCCGTGAACAGCTTGCAAGCGTTCCTTGCCGTCCGTGCTGGGGGGATTTGGCTATGGGGCTCTTAACAAGATCAAGCTGAATCGCACAGTTTCATCCTGTGAAAACGCATTGGAAATCTTTCTTGGGTGATTTATCATGGAAATACACATGGCGGGGAAGGGGAAGAGGGATTAGAGGAAGCACAGAAAGCCACTGAGCCCGCAGTGCTCGGCTGGCACCATGCCCATGATGGACACGGTTGCTGATGGACAAGCTTAGGCCAACGCGAGACAGATGGACTCCGGAGAGAAAGCCACCGCCCGAAAATAAATAATCAAGGCCACTTCAAGAAAAGTGTTAACACGCAGCAGCCATAGCCAATAAATCTTGCACAAGCAGGTTCCAGTGAGGGAACGGGATTCATTGCAGCCACTGCCGTTACTTCCCAGGCAGAGGAGCTAAGACATGGAGTACCTCAGATCTGCTCCCCACAGTCAACAGCAAAGCATCCCTAATTTAAAGCAAACGTATCCACAGTTGCCTGAAGCTGCTGCTATGAGAAAAATTGGGTAAAACATAAATATCCAGGAATTTGAAACTATCGTCGTGAATCTTCCACCCATCTATAAATATTTTCTTCCTTTTTCCCAGCTGTAAGAGCTAATCTCAGGCTAATCCCTATTGTTGCGGTCTATCCGTGCCACTGTTGCAATCAGGAGCTCTTGTTAAAAGTAGCATTAACAAATGTGGGCTCCAACACAAAGCAGCTGCCATTTGTCAATGCTGTTTTGTAAAAAGGTGCCAGCTTGCACGGCAGGGCCCTTGAGGGCAGAGACTCATTGTTCCGAGGCTGAGAGCCTGCTCCTTGCCAGGCAGGATGCTGAAAACAAAGAATACAAGAACAGAAGGCAAACAGCTCTGCTCCCAGGCCCGGAGAATCTAGTGGCAGAGATAGAAAGAGCTAGAGAGGACAGGCCAGAAGAAAAGACCATTGTGCATGTGGGTTGCAGGTCAAAAGAAGCAAGCTTAGTGTGGCCTGGGGCAGAGCATTCTGATGAAGTCTGTGAAGACATGTGTCTCCAACTGTGGGCCTATGAGCAGAGACCCAAAATATCTCTTCTTGGATATATAGTGTAAATAGTGTGTGTGTGTGTGTGTGTTCCCATTATCCTTATGAATATAGAGAATTCTGTATGTATTGAAGTCTGAAAAAAAATTGAAAGTTCATTGGCAATGAGGAAAAGGGCAAAAAGCAATGGGATTCAATTTACCAGGAATGATGGTGTGTGTGTGTGTGTGTGTGTGTGTGTGTGTGTGTGTGTGTGTACATGGAAGAAAGGAGGAAGGAGAGAGGGAAGAAGGGAAGGAGGAAGGAAGGAAGGAAAGGAGGGAGAAGAACTCATCTCCTATAAGCCCATGCCAGCCTTACACTCATTGGTAGTAGAGGATGACCTTGAACTCTTGATGGTCCTGCCTCTACCCCTGAGTGCTATGGTTATAGGCATGCACCAGCTCATCCAGTTTATGTGTGCTGGGGATGGAACCGAAGACTTTATGGGTGCTAGCCAAGGACTCTACCAGCTGAGCTATATCATCAACCCCTGGTGCCTATAGTTTTGAAAATTACTTTTTAATACTAATTTTAAAAGACAAAGAAAGTAAATATAATTGCAACTCCAAAATCCCTGAATGCCTCAATGTATAGATAGCAGCTAGGTTTCTGGGATTTAGTTAAATAAGGAAATCGCACAAGAACTACGAACTATAAAAAAGATAAAAAGCACTGGAAGCAGAAATGCATTGCTGCTGAATCACAGTCTTAGCTCATTGGGGGTGTAGACACAAAACACCTCGAACTAGGTGACTCCGAACTCAGTTTATCCTTTCAGTGCTCCGGGAATCATAAGTCAGAAACCGAGTCAGCAGGTTCCAGAAGAAATCTGCCCTGTGTCCTGCCTTCTGCCAGCACCAGTTATCCTCAGCATCCCTTTGCCAGCCTATGTTCCAGGCTCTCTGGGTTTTCTCCCAGTGTGAGCCTCTGGGCCCCATCTCCTCCTCTTATAAGAACACTAATCCTTGCACTAGGGCCCACTGAACTCGAGCCTGAACTCTTGGTTACATCTTCAAAGACCCTACTTCTAAATTAGACCACATTCCCAGGCACTGGGATTAGGGTCTTACCATACTATTATTATAGCAAATACACATACATGCAGGTTGCTTTTCAATGCTTCTCTCTACCAAAGATCAGCTATGCATCTCCCCAAACTCTCCCCAGAGCAATAACAGAAAGGCAAACAGTACTAGGATCTAGAAATCTCACTGCTACCTACCTGCTTTATCTCTCCTTCCTTACCTTGAACTTTAGGAACTCCCACAGCAGTGAGGGGCCTGTTCAGCAAGCTTTCTTTTTTGAGCTTTTAGCTGACCAACCATGTGAGCTACCCACCCGCAGTTGTCCATGCCAAAGTGTACACACGCATGCATGCTCAAGGGTGTTGTGCTGGAGTATCACACATCTGAAATGGTTCTATTGCTCCTTTATGTGTGCTCTGTTTGCTTCCCCTGCAGAAGCTTAGCCTTCTAGAACACTGAGAATTCTGAACAACACGTCTTTTTCTTATGCAGCACCACACTTCGGTCGCTGAAAGGTGAAGAGAGTGCTAGAAGTAATATATAATTTGCTTTTTAACAAATGGCAGAGCAGCGACAGAGCAGTCATGTTTTATGAAGGGAAGATTAATTACAGAGGGAACAAACATAACGTGCACCCAGCTTTAAGCTTTCATAACAGCAGGTGTCACTAACACCTCTGGGTGTTTGTTCAGGGTTTGTCCCCCTTGTTCTTAACTGTAGCTTGAGACAATGACAGTTGAGGAAACTTAGGTTGGTACTACAGTCATCCCCAAACTTGATTTACAGCCAGTCACCTCCCACTTGGCAGCAGCTTGGAGTAGCGGCAGCAGGGAGACGTCTAGCAGATTTTGCCCTTGAGGTTAAGGTATTAAACAAAATGAAAACTAATCTCACTGCAGAAGTGTAGTCCTTAACAGTTGAATGTTTGAGCAACAATCTGGTAAAGCGTCTCCCGTTAAAGATGGCTTTATTAGAGTAATTAAATATGGGGGAAATGATGCCATCTTTCCGCTGGTATATGAGGCGCTATTCTAGTCTCCCTTGATCTCTGGAGCCAAACCAATCTATACACAGCCATCCGTCCCTGGCATACATTTCACTCGTTATCTCCATATCTAGATCTGTGGCTAGGATATTCCCTGCGAACACAGGGGGATTACTTCTTAAAAACCTGAAACTGTAAATTCTTTTAATAGTTCACAGAGGCAGGCTTGGAAGTGAAAAGTCAGAAGCACTCTTTAGGGACCATGGCTACACATCTATTTCCTTAACCACTCAGCAAATCTTTACCAAGTATTCATCACACACACACACATACACACACACACACACACACACACACACACACGCATACCCCCCCACAGAGAGCAAGAGATCCCCTGATGTGAGTTTAACATCAACAACAAAAAGGAAGGGTCTCCATCCTTTAAGATTTAAAAATAATAGGAGAACACCCCCTTCCCTGGGCTCTATACTAGCAGCCTTATGGGGGGCTAGGTTGGTCCTAGGAACCCCAGATAAGACATTGCCTACCACCCATTGAATCTCTTTAAGTCTACCCAACAACCCCAGACTTGCACCCCCTGTCCCTACCGCCCCCTCCTCTGGCTCCACATTCTGGTCTATAACCTCAGAAGACAACTTTACCAGAAGCCAGGCTAGATCTAGAAACCCCAGGTCTGCTTCAGAAGACTTCAGCTTTACTGGACCACAAGCCAGATCTAGGGACCCCAGCAACTGTGCTGGAATCCAGGCTAGTCCTAGGGACACCCCAGAGGCCAGGCCAGATGTAGGAACCCCAGTCTGCACTCCCCCCCTGGGCTCCATATCCTAGTCTACAACTTTGAAAGAGGACTTTGACCTTGCAGGAGGCCAGGCCAGACCTAGGAACCCAGAGACTCAAAAAATCCAGAGTGAACACTCTACTGAACCTGAAGTACTAGTTACTAGAACCCTGGCCATTTAGTTACTAGAACTAGTACTAGTACTAGTTACTAGAACCCTGGCCATTTAGACCATAAGGCCAGAAAGGAAAGAGAAACCAAGGAACAAATCATCCATCCAACAAAGAAAATGCAGGAATCAAGGCCTAGACCTAAAATCATCCCAAATCTAGAGGCCTAAAAGCTAGTATAAGAATACAATCAATAACAGAAAAGACAATATGACATCATCAAAGCCCATCTATCCCACAACAGCAAGATCTGAACAATCCAAAACAGCTGAAGCATTAGAGAATGATCTTCAAAATTACTTTATGAAGATGATAGAAGCTCTTAAAGAAGATATGAACAAATCCCTTAAAGAAATTGAGAAAAAGACAAAAAATGGGGAGAGATCAATAAATTCCTAAAAGATAATCAGGAAAAAACAAACAAACAAATAAAGGAAACTATTCAAGACCTAAAAATGGAAATAGAAGCAATAAAAAAAAAACCACAAATGGAGGGAATCCTGGAAATGGAAAATCTGGGTAAGAGAACAAGAACTACAAATGCAAGCATCACCAACAGAATACAAGAGATAGAAGAGAGAATCTCAGGTGTTGAAGACACGATAGAGGAAATAGATTCATCAGTCAAAGAAAATGTTAAATCTAAAAAATTCCTAACATAAAACATACAGAAAATCGGGGACACCATGAAAGAAACCAAACCTAAGAATAATAGGAACAGAAGAAGAAGAAGAAATCCAGCTCAAAAACCCAGAAAATATATTTAACAAAGTCATAGAAGAAAATTTTCCCAGCCTGAATAAGAACATACCTATAAAGATACAAGAAGCTTACAGAACACCAAATAGATTGAATCAGAAAAGAAAATCCCCTCATCACATAATAATCAAAACACTAAACATACAGAACAAAGAAAGAATATTGAAAGTGGCAGGGGGGAAAGGTCAAGTAACATATAAAGGCTAACCTATTAGACTCACACTTGAATTCTCAGCAGAGACCCTAGAATCCAGAAGGGCCTGGAGTAATGTCTTGTAGACTCTAAGAGACCATAGATGTCAGCCCAGAATACTATACCCTGCAATATTGTCCATCACCATACATGGAAAAAACAAGATATTTTATGACAAAATCAAATTTAAGCAATATATATTCACAAACCCAGCCCAACAGAAGGTAATAAAATGAAAATTCCAGTCCTGGGAAGCCAACTACACCCATAAAAATGCAGGCAATGATTAAATTCATACCAGCAAAACCCAAAGAAGGGAACCCATACACACACAAATAAAATAACCCCAACAACAACAACAACAAAATAGCAGGAATTAACAATCATTGGTCATTAATATCCCTCAATATCAATGAACTCATTTTTCCAATAAAAAGACACAAGGTAATTGATTGGATACAAAAACAGGATCCAACATTCTGCTGCATACAAGAAACACATCTCACCATCAAGGATAGACATTACTTCAGAGTAAAGGGTTAGAAAGAGATTTTCCAATCAAATGGATCAAAAAAGTAAGATGGTATGGGTATCTTATTATCTGACAAAATAGACTTCCAACCAAAATTAATCAAAAGAAATGGAAGAGGAAATTTCATACTCATCAAAGGAAAAATCTACCAAAATGATATCTCAATTTTGAACACCTACACCCCAAAAGTAAGAGCACCCATATCTGTAAAAGAAACATTACTAAAGCTTAAATCACACACAGAACTTCCCACAATAATAGCAGGAGACTTAAACATCCTACTCTCACAATGGACAGGTCATCCAGACTGAATCTAAATAGAGAAATAATGGAACTAACAGATGTAATGACTCAAATGGGCCTAACAGATATAGGCAGAACATTTCACCCAAACATAAAGGAATAAACCTTCTTTTCAGCACCACATGGAACCTTCTCTAAACCTGACCATATACTCAGCCAGCAAATCGGTAGCCCTCCTATATACGAACAAAAAATACAAGATAGCTAAAACAATCCTATACAATAAAAGAACTTCAAGAGGTATTACCATCCCTGATTTCAAGCTCTGCTACAGAACTATTGTAATAAAAACAGCAGGGTATTGTCCTAAAAATAGGGGAACCAATGGAATTGAATCAAAGACCCAAATGTAAATCCACACAGCTATGGACACTTGATTTTTGACAACGAAGCCAAACTGTACAATGGGAAAAAGAAAAGCATCTTCAACAAACAAATGGTGTTGGTCTCACTGGATGTCAGTATGTAGAAGAATGCATGTTGATCCATATTTGAACAAAACTCAAGTCCAAGTAGATCAAAGACCTCAACATAAATTCAGATACACTGAACCTCACAGAAGAGAAAATGGGAAATAATCCGGAATGTTTAGTCACAAGAGACAACTTCCTGAACAGAACACCATCAGCGCATGCTCTGAGATGAAAAATTAATTAATGGAACTTCATGAAATTGAAGTTTTGTGAGACAAAAGACACCATCAATAGGACAAAATGGCAGCCTACAGAATGAACCCCACATCTAACAGAGGACTGATTTCCAAAATATATAAAGAACTTAGGAACTGATTATCAACAAATCAAATAATCCAATTAAAAATGGAGTATGGATCTAAATGGAGAATTCTCAACAAAAGAATCTGAAATGGACAAGAACACTTAAGGAAGTGTTCAACACCATTAGCCATCAGGGAAATGCAAATCAAAATGACTCTGAGATTCCATCAGAGTCAGGATGGCTAAGAACAAAAACAAAAGTGACAACTCCTGCCAGAAAGGATATGGAGCAAGGAGAACATTCCTTCATTGGTGGCGGGAGTGCAAACTTGTGCAGTTCCTTTGAAAGTCAGTGGAGCAGTTTCTCAGAAAACTGGGAATCAACCTACTGCAAGACCCAGCTATACTAGGCATATACCTAAAGGATGCTCAATTATACCACAAAGACACTTGCTCAACTATGTTCATAGTAACTTTATTTGTAATAGCTAGAACCTGGAAACAACCTAGATGCCTCACAACCGAGGAATGGATAAGGAAAATATGGAACATATATGCAATGGAGTATTACTTATTAAAAACAAGGACATAGGAATTTGAAGGCAAGTGGATGGAACTAGAAAAAGATCATCCTGAGTGAGGGAACCCAGACTGAGAAAGACAAACACAGTATGTATTCTCTCATAAGGGGATATTATGTTAAATAAAGGAAATCTATGCTACAATCCACAGATCCAGAGAGACTAGCAAACAAGGAGGGTCATGGGAGGACACTCCCTGGGAAGGAAAAATAGAGGTAGACTGAGGATGGAATGGGATGAAAACACGAGTGACCAGGTTTAGGGGTGCAAGGGAGAGGGTAAGAGTGTTGAGGGGACTGCTGGGGGAGGGCTTGGGTGGAAGTCTGGCACAGGGGAATCTCCCAGGAGTGTATGGGGAAGATCCCAGCTTAGACTTCTAGCAGTAATGGATAAGTGGCCTGAACTGGCTATCTCCTATGACCAGATTGGTGCATGGCCCAGTTGTTATCAGAGAGGTATCATCCAGCAATTGATGGAGGCAGATGCAGAGGCCCACAGCCAAACATTAGGCAGTTTGGGAATCCTGTGGAGGAGGTGGAAAAAGCAGAGTAGGAGCTAGAAGGGTCAAGGACACCATGGGAAGGCTCACACAATTAATTAATCTGGGCTCATGGGGTTCACAGAGACTGAACTGACAACAGGGAGCCAGCATGAGACATTTTACAGCATGCATTTTACAGTTGTATAGCTTGGTCCTCTTGTGGAACTTCTAACAGCAGGAACAGGGGCTGTCTCTGACTCTTTTAGTGGCTTTTGGGACCCTACTCCTCATACTGGGTCACATTGCCCAGCTTTAATACAAGGGGAGGTGCTTAGTCCTACTGCAACTTAATATGCCATGTTTTGTTGACACTCATACAAGACCTGCCCTTTCCTGGAGATGGAAGAGGAGGGGACTTGGGGGTATGAGCAGCAGGGGCATACTGGGAGGAGAGGATGGGGGGATGCTGTAAGCAGGACGTAAAATAAATAGATGAGTTATAATATAATGGGAGAAGCAAATCCTCCTGCTTCTGACAGTTCAACAGACTGGGCTCCTAGATACCAGCATGTCCAGTATCATCACCAAGAGAAGCTGAAATACACTGCATCCTTGCTCAGCTCCATGGTAACTGCTCGGTTCCTCCATGAACACCATTGCTCTATTACTCCGTTGTCATCTGTTGCACATCGGTCACCTTTCATGGCTGGTTTAAGCCAGAAACTGCCCTATATGGTAAAAGCCAAGGGGAACTGGAAGACAAGAGTCCAAAGTCACATGACATTGGTTCTGTCCAGGGATTCTTAACCCTGAAGTCTGACAAGTTTCAAATTATTTGTAAGAAAATTGAATAGATTTGAACAGAAAAAAAAAAACATCTTTATTTGCATATTAAAATTCCTTATTATGCAAAATGTAAAAAACAAAGGACAGCAGTTGGAGCAATTGCTGCTCTTGCCTACAGAATAAATCAGAGGTGTTTTGTGCCATATCAGGGTTCTGCAGACACCTTGAAATCATGCCTATGCTCATCATTACTGTTTTGCAATTATGGTAGTTATTAGGCAAATCACTAAACCATATAATTTTAAAAATCATACATATTAATATATCACACATTTGATTTTTAGTAGTTTGACAATTATTCTCCAATATATAATTATAATAATTCATAATACTATATATTCCATGAACTCAAAATACTCCAAAGTAGTGCATCTGCTTCATGAGATTTCCTAAAGAAGCCAAACATCAGCATCACTGATGGATGAACTAGAAGAAAGGTGACTTCCAGTAAAGAGATCCTCTAAGGAAAATGGCATCTCTGCTGTACCTGTGAAAGGAAAATTAAAATAGTATTACCACTGATGCCAGCTATCACCAAAGAATTTATGATCTGGGACTGAAGAGATGGTTCTTACCACTCTTTTGGAGGATCCAAATTCCAGGACCCAAGCAGGACAGCTCACAGCCTTTGTAACCCCAGATCCTGCCCAGTATTCATGTATATAAACCCATATAAAGGAACACACACACACATGCATACACACACATACACATAGAATGGAAAAAAAGTAAAGGAACTTATGACCCATAGTCAGAGATTTATTCAATTCATGGGTGCAAAGAAACCTTAATGACCAGCAGAGCCGAACCTTAAGAATGTACCAGAAAGCCTTCCCTGCCTGTGGATTAACCATCACTTCCCATGAGTGGTAAGCAAGCTTGAGAAGAGTAATGACAGAAAGGCTATTTTGAAATACAGTCACTTTGACAATCAGTATATGAATTTTAAACAGCTGTAAAGTTTGAAGAAATATTTACTCAATTGACTTGTGATCAAAACTCTAATTTTGGAAGTATTTTGATTTTTTTGAATCTCTGGTGATATTACAGTGCTGGAAAGAAGCATTAATGAGTAATAATTTTAAAACAAATTTTGATACTTCACTCTTAGAGAATGAAAACTAATTGCTGTGGATTGTGAAAGTTTAGGATCTGTCCTGTGTAGCCATCCTACTGAATAAATCAGAGAGTGTTCTTCTTTAGTATAATTTGGAGAAATCTATATAAAAAAGGAATAAGAAACAAGTTCCTATTCTCCTTGTACTTTTCCTTTAGATAGGTTAGAAAGCAATTGTCCTTGAGAAGAAGTGAAATATTAACAATTTGTCTAAAATGAACATTCGTAGATATACATGTAATTCTGTATCAAATCATTTCCAGTTTATTACAAATTGCAAATGGATATTGCTAATATACTATAATTTTTATTATATATTCATAAAAAACCTCATAACTGCTTTTCATAGATTCTAATTGCAACATCATATTGTACTGCATTTGTATAAGAGCTACATTTGGTTTTGAGCAAATCTGTAGCCTACATTGTGTTTCAAATATCACAGATACTATAAATCATAAAATGCTTATAATTGTATAAAATGTATGTATTCTTTACTTTTATACCTGGATGATAGTTACAAATTAGTTACAAACAAAGTTAATGTATGTAAAATATATATATATACTTATTAAAACCTGATTATATATAATCTGAAAAAAAGAAAGCATACTGAGAAAGCAACCCATAGTGTGACATCACTGCTTATGCTCTGCGGTATATGGAGCAAACACATGTTCTTTCTCTCTGGGTGGAAGCATCCAAAACTCTCCCCTAAGGTTTATCACATACTATAATATATAAGTAATAAGGTTAAAATAAAAATTATTAAACAAATAGTGTCACAAACAAGGGTAGAAAAAGGAAAAAAACAATAAAATTGCTTTAACATTGTCCCCCAGGGCATTAGATACTGGAATTATCTGATTCAGAATTATGATAACAAAACAAAATATTTAAGGGAATAAAATAATGAGATTAAAGGTTAACAAGAGTGAGGCTACTGGAAATTAACAATTTATAAAGAAGCAAATGAAACTTTTGGGTATTTATAAAAATAGAACTTAAAGACTTGGGAAATGGTCAGTGGGTAATGTGTTTTCTACACAAGCATAAAGATCCGAGTTCAAATCCCCAGTCCCCACTGAGGTATAGCAGTCTTTATCTATGATACCAGCAATGGAAGGTGGAGAGAGGTGGATCATAGAAGCTCACTGACCTAATCCACCAGTGAGTTCCAGGTTCAGTGAGAAAACCTGCCCTCCACCCAAATAAGATAGAGTGTGACAGAGGAAGACACGACATTGACTTCTGTCATCCATGCATGTGCACACACACAGCATGTACACAAGCATATACCACACACACACACACACACAATTTAAAATTTAAGTCTTTGTAACTGAGATACAGACACAAACTAGACTTAAGATATAAAGTTGATGTTTTAACCTAATTAGACATGGATGAAAAGAAAATTATGATATTGGAAAATATTTCTTAATAATGCATGAGTCAAAGATGAAACAGTTATGAAAATTAAAATACACTTAAATTAAGTTAAAATACATTTAAGGACTGCACATCATGAAACTTGATAATGTCAAAGTAATCATTTGCGAAAATCTAATATTTTATATATTGAGCAGAGAAGATAAAGGACAAAAAGTTAAAGTTTAATACTTAGAAAAAATAAAAAATGGTGCAATTTTTCAGAGAAGATATTCTAGCATTTAATAAATACATGTCCTGGTGACATTTGAGGTATCTCACTGGAATATCATAGAACCTCAAGCTCTTCAAAAACTATTTCTGAAAGATGCTTCTGAGAGTAAACTCTGCACACTCAAGCTTGAGCATCCAGGTTCTGACCCCCCAGAACCCACATAAAAACTGGATGTACACTTTAGTACAAGGACAAGAAAACTGGGAAGCTACCGGGCAGTTCAGCAGCAAAACAACAATGAGCTTGGTCCCCAACTTGGTGAAAAAAAAAAAAAAAGATTGACACTCAAAGGTTGCTGTAGGAAGTCTTACAGCTGGTGGTTACCTGCCCATTAGGGCGTGGCCTCTTATACTATATATGCTGATATAGAGCATGCATCTGCTCTCTTTTCCGGCCTCTCTGTTCCGGTTGTGGGATTCATTTTCTGATCTCTGTTCAAACAGAGGATTCTGATTTGTGAGTCTATCCCTAAATAAATAACCATCTATTTCTCAATTCTGAGCTAGTGTGGGATTTCTTTTAAGCTTCCATCCACATCTGGCACCCATGTGGTCAACTAAATCCATGTTAAACCTGAGAGGGCTCGAAAAAGAATTCTAAACAAAAAAAAAAATAAAAATAAAAATACATAGTTTAACACAGCTTCTTGCTGTTTGCTGGTGGTGTGCCGCAGCTCTTTTAAGAGAGGTTTTCCTGACTCAGCAGCAGGTTTAAACCGCAGCTTTCTGAGCCATGCCACCACTGCAAACTCTGACTATGGAGCATTTCAATGGCATTTGTGGGCCCAGGTGTTTGTGTGCCCACTCAGGGTTGGGAGAAAAGTAGCTGAGACCATGTGCATGGCTTGGCGCAGGCAGTGGGATCAAGTCTACTAGGTGTGCACAAGCAGGAGAGTATGGCAGATTCCCGCCATCATACACAGAGAGATTTCCAGGCCGTGCAGTGCACTACATGGCAGGTTTAGCTTTTACTCAGAAAAAAAAGGGTTTATATGTTGCATGGTGCTACCCAGAGTTTAGGTGGTGAGGATGGCTCCCACCTGGCAGTCCTAGAGCTGAGGTGAACTACCTACACCATATTTAAAGCCTGAGAGAGGCAGAGCCAGCACCCAGGGCCACTGAGACCAAGCTGCTTAGCATTTTAAGAAATGCTTCTGATCAGAAAATAATTGCAGATACACAATAAAGACAAATTCAGATGAAAAAGGACTCTAAATGGGTAACAGTATTGGATAAATGTACATAGGCTTGGGAGAGAGAAGGGAAAAAGTATAGAGAGTTATAAAATAAAGTTAATGCTTAAAACAGGTAAAGGCTTTAAAGAGACAAAGTACAGTCATAGATTAAAAGGAGTAAAGAAAAATAAGCCATGTAAAAATGGAAAATTCACAGAGAGTCTGGATTATGTATATTATTGTGTTATCTTTGAATTTTTTGACTATGAATGAGCTAAGTACAGAGAGGCATTTCATTGTATGGGCTGCTAAGCTAAACCAGCATTATATTATAAAGTGATCATGACTTTCAAATTTGGTTCTAAGGATATGTTGCTTTGGAAAAGTTCTTTTCTTCTTTCCACAGAGGATGAGAACCTATGGATTGCTTCCAGACTAGTGTGGTATCATGGTACAAGACCCCCTGAAAGGTTGCTGTAAACACCCCCACAAAGAAAATACTTTGCCCAACTTCTGACTGAGATAAACCTACCACACAGAATACACCATGAAAGATCTAATTAAGAGTGACCTCAAACAGCAGGAAGCAGCATGGACAGAACTATGCCCATATCCCAAATATTGTTTATAAATGTTCTTTTATATTTAAAGGGGGATATGATATAGATATGAATAACTTGCATTCATATGGATCTTGGTTTATTGGTACAAATTTAAGGTCAATTTTGTTATATTGTATATTTCTGTTCTTGATTAAGGTATCGTGATTGTGTAGTTCATTTGAAAATGTAGTATATAATTAAGAAATATAGGTTAATAGATAATACCTATAATAGTCAAATTTGTAGTCATGTTAGTTAGATTTTCTAGATGTACAGAGAAGTGTTTCAGATGGATAGGGATTCTTCAAATCTTTCAGAGACCTTCAGAATATGGCATCTAAAATGTTTAAGAATTTAGGCCTTTTCATGACAATGAGATACATCTGCTCCTGGCAGCATCAATCTACTTCAAGAGGAAGATGGGCATCAAAGAGGCTCCTTATGGAGTTGTTTAGACATTTGGGCAAGAAACTGATCTTGCCTGGACTGTTACATAAACTGGACATGAAGGACCCACTGAGCAATGACTGCTGAACTTGCCTAAAGGTGAAAAGATCCTTTAGGGTACCTGCTTCATGAAAGAGTCTGCCAGATATTCTGCAGGACACAAAGAAAGTGACTGAAAACTCCCAATATAGGCTGTACTGTCTTTGAAATTTCCTACTTCAAGGAAAAGTCTGCTGAATACTATGGGCCTGTAGGCTGAAGATGGATGCCCCAACGGTACAAAAGAACTTTGGGTAACTGTCCAGGCAGAGAGATGTCTCTGTCAATTCTAGAGTTTTGGAAGCTGCTTACAATGCACTTCCAGTTTACATAGTTTACATACATATTATTTTTTCTGGAGTCTTTTATAGAGTTGAAGAATTTATAGTTATAGTTTTCTTTAGTTATGATAAAAATAAATCAGATATAAATATTGTAACTCTAATTCTTGCTTGATAACTATTTTGTTATATGTAATTTTACTATGTTAAAGTTAAAGCCTTTCTTTTTGCTTAAACAGAAAAGGGGAAATGGTGTAGGAGGTCCTTCTGTCTTTGTGTTGCTTTCATTGGTTAATAAAGAAACTGCTTTGGGGAACTCACCAAGGCCAGCTGGCCTGCGTCTGAAAAAGCCTGGGTTAAAACCGGTCTCGCTGAACATAGCAGACAATGAGGACTACTGAGACCCCAAGAACAATGGCAATGGGTTTTTGATCCTACTGCACCTATTGGTTTTGTGGGAGCCTAGGCAGTTTGGATGCTCACCTTACTAGTGATGCATCACCTGGATGGAGATGGGTGGTCCTTGGACTTCCCACAGGGCAGGGAACCCTGATTGCTCTTTGGGCTGACGAGGGAGGGGGACTTGACTGGGGGAGGGTGAGGGAAAGGGGAGGCAGCGGTGGGGAAGAGACAGAAATCTTTAATTAATTAATAAAGAAATAAATAAATTAAAAAAAGAAAAAAAAAAGAAACTGCTTTGAGCCTGTTCACAGGGCAAAACTTAGGTAGGCAGGGAAGACATAACTGAATGCTGGGAGAAAGAAAGCAAAGTAGAAGAGACACCATGGATCCACCAGAGACTGTTGACGCTGGGAATTTTACCTGGGAATCTACTGACATGTAGCGATACACAGATTAATAGAAATGGGTTAAATTAAGATGTAAGAATTAGCCAATAAGAAACTAAAGCTAATGGGCTTTAGTTTTATTTAATGAATACAATTTCTGTGTGGTTATTTCAAGGCTAAGTTAGCCAGGTGGCCAGGATGAACAAACAGCCCCTCCCTCCAACAAAAGGTGTCTCACACACATATCATGATACACTCATTCACACACACACGCACACACACACGCACACACACACATACG
>NW_026068195.1:746025-850644 GCF_014885135.2 Alexandromys fortis
CACAGATACACACACACACACACACACACCACTACACAGGAACTAATAACTGAGCATCTTAACTAGTTCTGATAAATATCAATATCTTTACAAAAAAATTAGAAAGAATAGATGCAAGAACAGGAATTAACAATACAGAGATCAAAGACACAAGAGCCAATAGTAATACCCGTGAATACCAAAAGATACCCTTGAGACTCTTAGTAAAACACTAAGCTTTTGGCTTAGCCTAATCAAGTATAAAAGAAAGACACACAGCTATATCACAAATGGATAGCCTGTGATAGACGAGTGTGAAATGGAAAAGATAGCTTAAAACAGATGTCACTGACAAATGCCTCTGGAGAAAAGCAATTCACCACATGTGACTCACAGAGAAACAGAGAGCCCAAATAGCTCTACAATCATTTTAAAATAATGAATTAGTAAAGATCTTCTCAGATGATGTGTGAGGAGATGGGTGTTAATCCCCTGGATAGAAATACTTCATGATGTGCAAAGACATCAAAACATCAAGGTATAAATTATATAGGCATATATACTTATTACATCAATTTAGAATGGAATCAAAGGCCAGTGGCACAAGCCTTTAATCCCAGCAGAGGCAGAGACAGAGGAAGGAGACACTCTGTGAGTTCAAGGCCAGCTTGTTGACATAGTGGTGCCAGGACAGCAGGGTTTAGATAGAATAGACACCCTGTCTAAAAAGAAAATAAGGAAGGAAGGAAGAAATTAAATGAAAAACCATTCCACAAATAATGAAAACATAGGAATTAGAACTTCTAGGAAATACAAACAAGAAACAGTTTCAGCTTATATATAAAAAATGTTATCTTGGTATCAAAAGTTATAAAAAGTAAGTCGGGCAGTGATGGCGCATGCCTTTAATCCCAGCTTTCAGGAGGCAGAGGCAGGCGGATCTCTGTGAGTGCAAGGCCAGCCTGGTCTGCAAGAGGTAGTTCCAGGACAGGCACCAAAGCTACAGAGAAATATTGTCTTGAAAACAAAAAAAAAAAAAAACGACAAAAAAAGTTATGAAAAGTATCAAGTAGTGGTGGTGCTCACCTTTAGTCCCAGTACTTGGGAGGCAAGGGCAGGCAGAACTCTGAGTTTGAGGCCAACCTGGTCTACAGAACAGGTTCCAGGACAGCCAGGGCTACACAGAGAAACCCTGTCTAGGAAAAAAAATGGAAAAAGAAAGTAAAAGAAAAGGCTGGGCTAATCCATTTCCTAGACATCTGAAAGATGCTGCAAGCTGAATCCAGCCATGTGTGTGAATGGCATCACAGCCAGTCTGTGTCCATTCCAGGAACACAGGTTGATTTAACACCCAATAATGTAACTTGCCAGATTAATAATATGTTAAAAAAGAAACATCATTTTATCACCTCAATAGATGGAGAATGATCTTTAAAGAAATTTAAATATTTAATACAAGTGTTTAAACAAGACAGCAATTTCAATAACCTTCTAAAGAATGACTACAAGACACACAGAAAACATTTCAAGTGGGGCTCTTAGGGATATTCTATAGAAAGCACAGAACAATGAGCATCAATAGGTAGATATTAGTGTCACATTGCCACTATCGTAAGAAAATGAGAAGTCATTGTGAGGACCTGGGAGGATTTGCCAGCTTTACAAGAATCAGAGATCTTACCTAGTATCAAATTCTGTTCCCAATTCAAATGCTAAAAGCAACCACAGAGCTGGAGAAATGGCTCAGTGGGTAATGTGCTTGCTGCGGACTGAAGGATCTGGGCTCAGATTCTTGAGTTAAATACTTAGAAACAATTCAAACAGTGCGATTGTGCTAGATGAGATTTCCCCCACATCCTTGTGTTGGCTTGCACCTGTGACCTCAGCATCTGAGGGCAGAAGCAGGCAGAGCCCAGAGGTCTCCTGCCGTTTGCCCAGCCGCAGGAGCAGGCGAGTGCTGAGTACAGAGCGCTCATGTCTCAAAACTGAGTGAGTCCTTAGTCCTTCTGTTCCTCCCACCCGCACTCTGCCACGCTGCTCTTGCTCTGACCTCTGGCAAACAACAGCAACCTGTATTGCGATGTGATAACCAGCACCCTTCTAAATGAGTGTGTAAGTACATAAACAGTCCAAAAGAAAGAGTTTACGCTATGCTAGAACCTTAAGCGAGCCTCTGCAACCTTGGGCCCACATGAAGACGACCGTGCATATGCCCGGTGTGGGGTGACAGTCCTTACTCAAAGTACTGTCGCACTGTAGCTAGGAGGAGTGCAGCTCAAAACGCAGCAGTCATTTCCGTCTCTGCCTGTTCCACTCATGCTGCCTGAGCATTTCAAGCCGACGAGAGTCGGGTCTTCACAGAGGCCTGCAACAGTCTCGCTGGGGGACTCTTCTTCCGGAGCAGTAGCTTTAGGGGGTAAGAAGCCAAGCGCCGTTTAGACGAGATCCCCAAATGCTTAGCTTTGAAGAACAGCCATTCAGTGTTTATTCCAACACTCGTGCTTTTAACGTCAAGTGGGACCTGCACTGGCTAAAAGACCTTAATTGTGTTAGGAATGGTTTGCTGCTCAAAATGATGTCCTAGGTGCGTGCAAGAAATGATTGGCAGGGTGCCATTTGTACGTTTGTGTTAACAAATTCGGTCTGTTCTTTCTGATACTTTCAAATCACTGTGACTATATCTAAAGGGAAGAACATATTAAGGTAAGGAGATATTATTTGGATGGCATGACTTGAAAGAGTGTTTTGTGTTCCTAGAACACTGATGGGGTATCGGTCTTTCTTTGCTGTATGTTTCTCTAGGATAATTTATAGCAAGCTGTGCTCATCTGAACAGGGGCCACTTCTGTAGGAGAAAGAAATGATGCTATTGACCTATGTTAAAAGCAGGGATTAAGCCAGGTGTGGCGGTGCATGCTCACAATCCCAGCTCTCTGGGGACTGAGGAGGGAGGTTTGGGAACTAAAGGACAGCCTGGGGTATACAGCAAGGTCCTCACTAGGGAAGGAGTAATTCATGACAAACTGGAACTGTTCTAATCACACGATTTTCAATAGTTTTTGGTGCTTTTAGATACTTGCTCTTATTAACGAAGGTGCATAAGGCTGAGGCCTTACTCAAACAAGGCCTCAGTTGACCCCAGGCTCAGAAATGGAGAACCGGGAACGCATCCAATAAATGGGAGTATTGCCGGTAAATTACAGTCACGGTGGAGATGATACTGGTTGAGAGCCACAGCCAAAGGTCAGGCTGGGAGCACTGAAAGGGAAGCAAACTGAAGGTGGGAAGACCAAGGGACAAAACTGGGGCAGGAAGCTCTGAACATTTTTATCTGTTCAGAGACTCATGAGGACTCCTTGAGTCTATGGCTTAAAGGTTTGGAGTCTGGTCCTGAAGCATCCTAGCTGCTACCAGATCCTCCACACATTTTAAAGGGATCAGCCCAGAGATGAAGTTTTTCAGAAAAGAAAATTCAAAGTGACTGTTTATTAAAAACTGAGTGGAGAAAGTAAATACCTTGAGCCAAGGGGAGCAGGGAGCTTTCACTGCAGGGCAACCCGAGGCTTTATCAGCACTGTGACACACACACCCAACAAACCGGCCACCGTTACCAGGGCTAATTACAAAGTGAGCTAGCCAAGGCTGTTTTGGTTATGGGCAGCAAAGTCTCAGCCTGGAATAGCTTACGGGGAGGAAAGTATATTGAGAAACCTGTCTCCTGTAATCCATGCCAGGACTTAGGAGTCACTCGAGGCAGTGACACTTGTCCCTCCAGTTGCAAGCATTTTCTCGAGTCTGCTTCTTCCTTCTGCCTCAGTGTAAATACACATGGAGGGAAGAAGAGGGCAGTCCCAGAGTTGTTCATCTCCTCGGACTGACTTGTCTTCTCTGATCCCAGTGAAGCCACAGAGTAAAGAGGGGGGAGTTTTGTGAATCAGGTGCTCAGGATTCCGAGCTCGGACCTATCAGTTGAGGGTAGAATGGTTAGCGTTGGTTAAAACGCAGGAAACAGAGAGTTGGGAGTTACAGTTCCCAGAAGAAATAGACACTGAACTTGTGGCGGTGAGTAAGTCGGCTTCATATCACACTTTACAATATGGGGCTCACTCTGCCCTCTGTTCCCATAGCAGAGCCAATCCCTCGGGCTCATCCTTATGCTGCAACAGAACAGCAGCTGCAGCTAAGAACCACAGATGCCAGCCAAGACTACTATACCCAGTGTTATATTGAGGCTGCTTGTTTGTTTCCCAGCCGCTTGGCAGCTCAGACCCGAAATAACCACACAGAAACTGTATTAATTAAATTACTGCTTGGCCTATTAGCTCTAGCTTCTTATAGGCTACCTCTTACATATTAATTTAAGCCATCTCCATTAATCTGTGTATTACCATGAGGCAGTGGTTTACCAGGTAAAGTTCTAGCATCTGTCTCTAGCAGGGCTACATGGCTTCTCACTGACTCTGCCTTCTTCCTCCCAGCATTCAGTTTAGTTTTTCCCACCAAGCTAAGTTCTGCCCTGCTATAGGTCCAAAGCAGTTTCTTTATTCATTAATGGTAATCACAGTATACAGAGGGGAATCCCACATCAACCCAGCAAAACTTTTATCACCATAGATGGATAAAATAAAATATCCCATGACAAAGTCAAATGTAAACAATATCTATCTACAAGTCCAGTCCTACAGAAAGTGAGAAGGCAAGGTGGGAATCAGCATTTACAAGTCTGCTTCCTGACTGAGGGTATGAGAAGAGGGTCAAGCATGGCTTGAGTGGAAGGGAGAGACGGACAGACTCTGGTCCTATCCTTCATCACAGCCATGGGATCTTGTGCGATGTTTTTGCCCCTTCTCATCCTGCTTCATCACCAAAGTGACAGGGGGGCTAGAAGACACGTGATGCTCCTGTGAGCTCTCCCATCTTTCCCTCTGTTGTTGACATGAGGAAAAATCTATAGCAGATCGCTTGCTAACGATCCAGCTATCAACTCAGGAGTTCTTATAGCTCAGATATGACCCGTGACTGTTCGTTGTATCAGCTTGGCAGGATTTAAAATTATCACGTTGCAAACCCCGGGACATGTCTGTGAGATGCTGAGATAGGAAGACCCACCCTAAGCCTGGACTACACCACACCATGTGCCAGGGCTCCCTGGACTGAATCAAAGAGAGGAGGCAAGGTGGGAATCAGCATTCATAAGTCTGCTTCCTGACTGTGGGTGTCATGTGAGCTCCTGCCTCAAGCTCCTGCCACCAAGACCCCACCATGAGCTACAGCAGCCTTGAATTGTGAGCCAAAATGAACCTTTTCATCCCCAAGTCATTTCTGTGAGACATTTTGTCATGGCCACATGAAGAGTGACTAAGACAGTACCCGTGTTGTCATTCTTCACTCCCGTGTGGGTCCTGGGGATGGAACTCCGGCTGCCAGTCTTGAAGGCCAGCGTCTTTACCCCCTGAGCCATCTTACCAGCTCCTGTGTTCTCGTCTTCGATTTCTAGCTAACTCAAGTCTACCAGATCTTGCGGGGAGGAGTCAGCCTTCGCCTACGACTGGAGTAGTTATGTATCACTATGAACAACTTTTTGAGAAGCTAGGCCTCCTGTAGAATTTTGTAAAACTTTGTAATCTATTTAGATTTACTTTTTTTTTTTTGGCTTGGCTTGGTATTGTCAAGTGTTTCATGCATCCTAAAATTAGCTAAGAGATGGGCCAAGAACAAAAGATGCTGAAGATGTCAGTTCCGCATGAAGTTAAGACACTGGTGTGGAACAAGGGGGGCATTGAGGGGAGGTGGTTCTGTAGGTGATCGGCTGTTGCTGAGTGGTTTTCCCTTCCATCTGCAGCTGGAGAATGGGGTGAAGCATACTTAAGAGAACAGAAGGATCCTCGTCCAATGCACAGCCAGCTTCAAGTCTCTGATGATGGACCTGAAATGTCATGTAGCAGGGAAATGTGGTTTCCCAGCATCCCTCAGTGCCTCTAATTGTTCTTAAATATAATGATAACATCTGAGGCTCAGTGGCTTCACAGAAAAAAAAAATCTGGGAGATTGGAAATATAAAGGACAGACCTAAACATAATAAAGGTAATTTACAATGAGCTTATACCAGCATCAGCTTAAACTAAATCAAAGTGATTCTGCAAAATCAGGAATAAAACAAGATTGTCCATTTTCTCCATATCTATTCAATATAGCACTTGAAGTTCTAGCTAGATCAAAAACAACCAAAGGAGATCAAGGGGTATAAATTAGAAAGGAAGAGTCAACATATTGTTATTCACAGATAACATGACACATAAGTGACCCCAAAAATTCCACCAGAAACTCCTCCAGCTGATAAACACTTCCACAAACTGGCTGGATACAAGACTAACTCAAAAAAAAAAAAATCAGTAACCCTCCTATTTACAAATGACAAACAAACAGGGTTTCTCTGTAGCTTTGGAGCCTGTCCTGGAACTAGCTCTTATAGACCAGGCTGGCCTTGAACTCACAGGGATCATCTCTCTCTGCCTCCCAGAAACAACACTTTGGAGAAGGTTTGCTTGTTGGTTCCTGGCTGCCCAGCTAGCTTAGACCCGAAACAATCACACAGAAACTGTATTAATTAAATCACTGCTTGGCCCATTAGCTCTAATTTTTTATTGGCTAACTCTTACATCTTAATTTAACTCATCTCCATTAATCTGTGTATCGCCACATAGCTTACTAGAAAAGTTTTGGCATGTCTGACTCTGGCAGAGGATCCACGGCTTCTCTTTGACTACACCCTTCTTTTACCCCAGCATTCAGCCTAGTTTTCCCTGCCTACCTAAGTTCTGCCTGCCTTGCTATTTATCCAAAGCAGTTTATTTATTAATTAATGGTAATCATAACACACAGAGGGGACTCCCACATCACAACACTTTTTACAACAGCCTCAAATAATACAAAATATCTTGGGGAAAACTCTACCCAAGTGAAAGACTTGTGTAACAAAAACTTCAAATCTTTGAAGAAGGAAATTGAAGAAGATATCAGAAGAAGGAAAGATCTCCCATGTTCATGGTTCCATAAGATTAGCATAGTAAAAATGGCCATTTTTACCAAAAGCAATCTACAGATTTAATACAATCCGCAATGAAATTCTAACACAGTTTTTTTTAGGGCTTGGAAGGACAATTCTCAACTTTGTATGGAAGAACAAAACATTCAGGACAGCTAAAACAATCCTGACTAATAAAAGCCTGCTGGAGGTGAATACCACCATCTCTGATTTTAAGTTGTACTAGAGAGGTGTAATAAAAATCTGCATGGAACTAGCATTAAAACAGATGTGCTGATCAATAGAATTAAATTAAAGACCCAGGCATAAATCCACAAACCTAAGAGTACCTGATGTTTAATAAAGAAGCCTGAAATACACACTGGAAAAAGGACCGTATCTTCAACAAGTGGTGCTGGACAGACTGGATGGCAGCATGTAGAAGAATGTAAAGAGATCCATATCTATCACCCTGGACAAAAGTAAAGCCCAAGTAGATCAAAGACCACAGTGTAAAACTAGACAACTGAATCTGATAGGAGAGAAAGCACAGAATAGGTGTGAATGTATTGGCACGGGAGATAACTTTCTGAACAGGACATCAGCAACACAGACACTAAGATCAATTGAATAAGACCTTCATGAAACTAAAAAGCTCTGTAAGACAGAGACTGTCAATAGAACAAAATGGCAGCCTACAGAATGAAGAAAGACTTTTACCAACTTCACATCCAATAGAAGACTAATATCCAATATAAATAAGTCAAGAAATTAGATAACAACAAACCAAATAATCCAATTAAAGTAGGATACAGATCTAAACAAAATTCTCAATAGAGGAAACTCAAATGGCTGAGAGACTCTTAAAGAAATGTTCAACATCCTTAGCCATCAGGGAAATGAAAATCAAAACTACTTTGAAATTCCATCTTACATGTTTCAGAATGGCTAAAATCAATAACACAGTGACAGTTCATCCTGGAGATGATGAGGGTAAGGGGATCATTCCTCCACTACTGGTACACTTGTACAACCACTATGGAAATCAATATGGTGGTTTCTCAGAAAATTAGGAAGGTATGTACCTCAAGGCACGTCTATACCACTCTTGGGTGTATACCCAAAGGACACTCCATCCTACCACAAGGATACTTGTTCAACTCTGTTCATTATAGCTTACACATAATAGCTAGAAACAGGAAACAAGCAAAATATCACTCAACCAAAGAATGAATAAAGAAAATGTGGAGTAATACTTTGGAGTATTACTCAGATGTTAAAAAATAATGGCATCATGAAATTTGCAGGAAAATGGATGGAGTTAGAAAAAAATCACCCTGAATGAGGTAACCCAGACCCAGAAAGACAGATAAGGTATGTATTCACTTACAAGTATATATTTGCCATTAAGCAAATGATCACCAAGCTATAATCCTTAGACCCAGAGAGGTTAGATAAATAGGAGAGCTCGGGGGGGGGGATACATAGATCTCAAGGTGAAGGGGAAATGGAATAGATTTTGTGAGTGGGCTGGGGGACAGGTGGAGCCTGGAACAAGAAGGGCCAGATCTGGAGGAGATGGGATAGATGGAGAGAGTGTGTGGAGAGACGGCTGGAATTCAGGGGAGGGGTACTTGGCAGCAGGAAACTTAGTGCAGTGGAAACTTGCTGGAATCTATAATGGTGACCCTAGTGAGGACTCCTACCAATGGAAGAAATGGAGTCTAGACTGATCATGCCTCCTAGCCAGGCAAGGCTCCCAGTGGTAGGACTGGGTTGCATTCAGTTGAGTTGTTGTCCAAGGGGGTACTAGGGAGATCCCTAAACAACACAGGCCGATGTAGGGCAGAGAGTTGTTCCCTGCAAGCTGATAGCAGGGCCCATTGCTGGAGACAATATCCACACAGCTCATTTAACATGGAGAGGTCAAGCTGGTGTCTACATGGAGCCTTCTTCCCTAAGTTCTAGTCTCTTTGGTATGAGAAGATACTCTATAGGTTACTGAAAGAGAACCAACTGGGCCAACAACCCAATCACAAAACCTTTGACCTACAATCTGTCCTGTCTGTAAGATGTACTGGGGCAATGGTGGTGCAGAACCTGTGGGACTGACCAACCAATATCTGATTTAACTTGAGCCCCACTTCTCAAGAGGGAGTCCATGCCCAACACTGTTTGGATGACCAAGAACCAGAGACTGGATAACCCAGAGACCTCGGGGAGAACCAAACACAACTGACAAAAAATAAAATGATTCCTAATGATATTCTGTTATACTCATAGATAAGTGCCTTGTCCAGTTGTCATCCGAGAGGCTTTCACCCAGCAGCAGATGGGAGCAGATGCTGAGACCTGCTGTCAGGCATTATACAGAGGGACAGTCTAAATTAGAGGTCTCCATCAGGTCCCTCTCCTCAGAGCTCAGGGATTCCTGTGCAAGAAGGGACAGAAAAAAACTGTACAAGTCAGAGGGAATGGAAGACAACAGGAGAACATGGTTCGCTGACTCAACTAAGCAGGGTGCACATCAGCTCACAGAGACTGAGGCTGAAGCAGCAAGGACAGGGCCTGCAGAAGTCTGTTCACACCTGCAGGACACACCTGCAGAAGTCTGTCTACACCTGCAGGGCACACCTGCAGAGGTCTGTCCACACCAGGTCCTCTGCATATGTGTTGGTGTCTTTGTAAGTCTTATAACTGTGGAAGCAGGTGCATCTTTGACTCTTTTACCTGCTCTTGAGAGTCTTTTCCTATTGTATTTTATTTTGTTGTGTTTGGTGGTTATTGTCTCTTGGAGGTCTGCTCTTTTATGAACAGAGATGGAGGGGCGAGTGGATCCAGGAGGGAGCACTAGAAGGAGGAGGGGGGAGGAAAAACTGTGGTCAGGATGTATTGTATGAGAGAATTTATTTAAAAGAACAACGACGACAAGATGGAGCTCAGTCATTTACCAGAACCAGATAAAATGTCCAGCTCCCTGATAAGATGCAGGCAAATATGAAATCTGAATTCCTCTACTTCTGACTCTGGTCTACACAGCTTAACAAATCAAGTTTGTTCAGGCTCAGTCATTTACAAACATTGGCCGGCATCCAGCATTGCCAGTCTGAGATCATGGGTCCCAAGGAGCTCCTTATGTCTGTGGTCTGTGGTCTTCCACAGCTAACAGTCAGCTCTCTGATGCAGTGCAACTGCCATTTCCACTCTGGGCATGTTACCATAGGGATCACATCATAGTTCTTTGTAGGAACTAGCTGTAATGTTTTTGCTAATGGCCCATGGCCTTGACTCTCGAAACAGCAGAAGTTTCGAGTGAAACTATTAGGCAGTGAAAAAAATTGCTTCTGAGATTCCTCCCCTTCATCCCAGGATGAAGGAGGGCAAGGGACAGAGAATGGAGCATGCCCATTGCACTAAAGAAGACCTTTCTGTCAGCCCTGTACCAGGTTGGTAAAATTAGAGGTTGTTTATATGTTAAAGAATGAGATGTCATGAAGCCACAGCAAGAGAGGAAGGAATTAAGAGATGCTGGTCAAAGAACACCTCATTTTAGTTGGATGAGAAGAATGCATTCAAGAGATCAGCACAGTGACTAAAGCCAGAAACAGAAAATAGATTCTGAGAAAACATTGAAAGTGCAAATGCAAGGTTCTTGTCTCTTGGAGGTAAGTGTGTCCTTGCACTTGGAGTGTAGAATGTTCTCTATAGGCCTGAGTGTCTGAAGGCATGGTCCTCTGCTTTTGAGGTTATTTTGGGAAGTTATTGAATCTTTGAGAGGTGAGGCTTGATCTCTCTCTCTCTCTCTCTCTCTCTCTCTCTCTCTCTCTCTCTCTCTCTCTCTCTCTCTCTCTCTCTCTCCCTGTCTCTCTGCCATTGAGATGTGACATGAGGCCTAGCAGGGGAAGCAGGTACACATCAGGGGTGAGGAGGGAGAGTAAGTCTTAGGGGGTATAGTATGGCCCCATTTTCAACCCCAAACAATCTCTGTGTCTCTGTCTGTGTGCCTGTGTGTGTGTGTCTGTCTATCTGTTCAGCCAGCCAAGGAGATGGATGAGAATATGGCAGTTCACACTCCCAATGTGTGATGGCTGCCATGCCTTCCTAGTTATGAATCCTTCTTTTAGTAAGTTGCTTCTATCAATTATTATGTTCTAGTGAGGAGAAAAGGAAGACATACATGAAATTTAAAAAGAAACCAACTTCAATTAGCCCTGAGACTCCATGTTACATCGATGAACACACACATTTTTATTTGCAAAGTAAAAACAACTTAAGTAAAAAAGAAGTCAAGAGACTGGGGTTCTATGCTCAACTCAATCACGAACTCTCTGAAAAGACACAGTTCACAAAATCTCTCCACGGCCTGTTCTCTCATCAGTACATTGATGGGCACAAAATCCAATGTAGTTTGTATTCAAAACTGCCTCAGTATTTTGATGAGGCTTGGTGTTTCCAACCTGCAAATGTTTTCACCCCCACTGGACCGCAGTGAGTAAGAGTTTTCAGGTGAAAGACAAAAAAAAAAAAAAAAACAACAAGAAAGCAATGCACTGTACAGGCGACAGGCTCAGAGGATAAAGGGCACAGGGCTGCAGAGAGAGGATTCAGATCCCCAGAGAAAGAACACCATGACTCATGTGTGAAGAAACAAACGAGAAGTAAGACACACCAAGCAATGAATCTAGCCTGAGCTGCATGGTTGTTTAGAATTCATCGATCCCAAGTCAGAAAATAATGAGCCCAATGAAAAGGTCAAAGAATTGAAAGGCATCAGGCATGGAGGCAAAAATCAAATCTCAACAACCATTCCACTAAATGCTTTAAGCCTTGTGCCTGGGCCAAGCATCCCAAAGCCACAGTGGGAGTCATGGGAAATAAATGTGTAATGGAGTATAATTGTTCTTTCCTCATAGGGGTTTCCAGTATCTAAACAGATAATGAGAAAGTGTGTGTGTGCAGTGTGTGCGTGTGTGTGTGTGTGTGTGTGTGTGTATTCAAAGCACAGGAGGTCTGAATGTGAGATACAGATTCGTAGGATTGTTCTGCATCGTAGTTTGCTGCTGCCGTTGCCTCATTCAGAGTCTCTGGGCCACACTGCTGCAGTTCCCCCTCTAATCTCTCTGCTTTGATGCCAGGCAGAGCTCTGTTTTCTCAGAGCTTAAGAGAAAGCTTACTCATCACTTTTACAGACATTTGCTGACTACCTGCAGGAGGCCAAATATTATGGCAGGAATTTAATACAGAGGTACATCAAGGGATAATTAAAAAGCCAGATATCTTGACATTAATTTTCTGATTCCATTCCAGTTCCATGCTGCTAAACAACCCAAGCAACTTTCAGGAGAGTTCTAAAGACTGTGCTCCAGGACTTGGGATCTTGGTAGAAATGAAGAAGAATGGTGTTCTTGTGCCAGATATACTGGTAACTTGTTTTGAGCCAAGGTTAACAAAACTGTTTGAGTCCTTGGCTTCCTTCTCTGTCTCTCTCTTCCACAGCATTCTAGGAAGAGCCAGTGAGTTGACAACTGCAAAATCTCGTTGAAATATGGTCTGGCTGAAGACAAGCCAGAACCCTGCAACTGCAAGACGGAGATTGCATTGGAATCCGGGCTTCCATTCAGACAGGCTTCCTCAGCCGTCCGTGCTCCCATCAGCTGTCAGGGCACCTTCTCCTCACACCGTGTGGGTTTTAGAAAGCTGGCACAGGCTCCTCTGGAAGTCACACACCCGAGCTCCGTGCAGACAAGGACGTTCCGGAATTGGAAATGCAGGAAGATGGCAGGTGCTACCGCTCTCCATGAAAAATGAGTTTTAGAGAAACAGCCTCGCTCCTCCCAAAGATGCCTGGGGTTTGTGGGTGATTTGTAATGCTTTCACCGAAAAGCCCTCATCCCCATGAACACATTTTGAAGATAGAAATCAATCTTGCAACATAATGGGGGGGAATCTGTTAGGAAAAATGAAGGGGGGGGGAATCCACCTTATTCTAGAATTCTTTCTACTAAATAAATGAGTTTCAGAGGGGGAAGCAATATACATATTTCCCCCTCATTCCTGCCATTTACCGAGCAGATGTGAGAGGGAAGATTGAAGAGGGAGACTGTACCCCACCTCTACCAGCCATTCTATCTCAATAATTTAGGCTAGATGCCATCAGAGAGAGAAAATATTTGTCATTTCACCTAGGAGACTTCCTCACCTTATCTTCTGCATCTGATATACTATGCCAGTGTTCATCTACAGTAGAAAATAACTAAAGCTCCCCACAGGACCACTCACAAGAATGCACTACCGTGCTATGGGGATCACTATGCAACATGGTAGCCACTATCCCTTGGGTGTAGTCACCACCTTTAAATGAATACTGCAGAAGACAGTAGTTCACTTGAACTTCCCCGGGACCAGCTGAATTGTGCTTCAGACTCTGAGACCAGGGAAGACGCAATAGGAGCGCTCTGAGGGTCCTCTCACAGAATGCACAGCAGCAAGAATTTCACCAGTTTCAGGAGGAGGTAGACGAAAAATCCAGGTAGAGTTTAGGAAAGGGTGTGGGGCAAAGATAGGAGGTTCAGGGAAGGAGACCAGTGGTGGGCTGGGGGGAAAAGTGAGAAACTATGCCCCTGAAAGCACAAGTCTGAAATGGTTATCCACCAGCATGCAGAGAAGTCCCCTTTTATACTGGGAAACAGCCACTCTTCCAGTTAGATGATTCAAGCCTCTTTTGGAGACTCTACGCATCTTCATAAGAGTCGTTGAGTGACCTGAAGAGCAGATGGGATTCTAGAAAAGTGTTCACATCTACAGGAGATGCTGCTTTCCTCCTGTCCCCAGAGCCCCACATACCGTTAGCCGCTTTCAACCCTCTACAGAGGAATCTTGTGGGCAGGGGATGTAGGCCTGGCTCAGTGGCAAACCCACTTGCCTGGCATGTGTACAGCTTTGGGTTTGATCCCCAACACCACAAAACAGAAAGCTGAATAGTGAAGGTTCATGTGGCCAAACTGTATTCTTCTCCAGTATCCTTCTGACCCTTTCTCCATCTTAATAACTACTTTCCTAAAATACACAATCCAAGCACAGCTGGTCTGGGAGAAAGAGATGCTATAAGTGCTCACAGTGAGTCAATAATTCAGTCGAAGTCAAGAGAGCACTACCCTGGAATGTCACTGATGTATGGGCAGGAGCCGCAAAGCACTCATTGTCTTCCTTCAGTACACAAGAAGGACTCAATACACAAAACAGAGACCAGCCCTGAAGAAAGAAGCCTAGCCATAGCCATGATCTATACACCAGGATAGAAAGATGAGATACTCTTAAAAGGCACCCCAAGCAAGGTACTAGAGACTGCATGTGAAGAGGCATGCTGAAGATAGCACAACGGTGAACTCAGAAAAATAAGAGACAGTGTAGAGCTATGCAAGAATACCATGGAAATCACAGGCAAGGGTATCTCACCTCCAGAGCTCGTGAAGAGGTCCAAAGCCTGACATGAGCACAATGAATCTACAACAATAACTGGCCCTTTTAAACCCTACATTCCAGTTCTCTAATAAGAGTCAAAGACAAATTAAGATGACTCAACCAGAGGATCTTTATCTGTGGGGTCAATGCACAATAAAAAAAAAATGAAGGCTTTGCTACAACATTCCATAACAGCCATGTTTAATCAGAAACCAGAGAGCAAATGTGTGTGTGTGTGCGTGTGTGTGTGTGTGTGTGTGTGTGTGTGTGTGAAGCTGCAATATTCTGTCCTACCCACCTTTCCCATGTTCCTCTACTGATTCCAATGTGAATCTCTGGATTCATAGTTCAGTAAGAACTCCAAGTGGCTATTAAATGTGTCACCTACAAGCTCCCGAGTCAAGAGGTCATTTTAATAAAGCATTCTGAAAGGCCAGTTGAAAGAATTTGAGCTCCATCTCTGATACTATGAACTTTACATTTTAAAATTACTCCTCCCACGGTCAGCAAATAGTCTTTAACTGTCCAAAAGCCAAGAATAAACGTGAGAGAGACCTGAGATGACTGAATAAGAAAGTAGACTCCCTAGGAGGACACTGGGAAGGACACCCGGAAAGGGTACACTCTGTTGTCTACATTAGCAAAGGCAGACCACGGTTTTAATCAGGAATATGATAACACAGTTCCTAAGTAGAGAGACTTAGTCCAAAGGCCTAATGTGGGCAGTAGAAAATGAAAAGGCAGAGGCAGACCTAGGTTCAAATGTCTGTAAGGTGTTAGCAGCAAAAGGCAGTACCCCCTGACCTGGCCCAAAGTGTAGGGTAAAAGGGCTAGCCAAAGAAACCACCCTGGCCCTGAAACCAGAACCAGTGAAGAAATATATCTTTACCCTGA
This sequence comes from Alexandromys fortis, assembly GCF_014885135.2. Taxonomy (NCBI): domain Eukaryota; kingdom Metazoa; phylum Chordata; class Mammalia; order Rodentia; family Cricetidae; genus Alexandromys; species Alexandromys fortis. The sequence goes on from NW_026068195.1 coordinate 761,384, forward strand.
AACTAGAACCAAAAGACTAAAAAGGACCAGTGAAAGAAACAGTTTGGTGCAGTGGCATTTCAATTGTATTTTAATAAATAAAGCTTGCCTGGGGCTGGGGAAAGTAAAACAGCTACCCTGGCCAGCCTTATAGACTGGGCAGCAATGTCATACACCTTTAATCTCAGTGGACGCAATGACATGCACCTTTAATCCCAGTGTACACACTAGATTGCCATAGAAACCAGGCAGTAGTGGTGTATGCCTTTAATTCCAGAACTAGAGGGGATTATAAATCAGGAGGATACAACTCTCAGGCACAGTCTTATTCTGAGATTGCTGGTGGCAGGATGGTCATTTTCAGACTGAGGTCAAGGTAAAAGCCAGTGGTTGGCTGTTTTGTTTTTCAAATCTTTAGGTTGAACCCCAATATCTGTTTTGGAGTTTTTATTAGTTCAGCTTGGTCCTGAAACCAGTGTCAAATCTGCCCCTGACCATCTGAACACAAAACCAACCAATCCTGGGCATGAAATTTAACATTTTGACCCTGAAACCAGAACCAATGTAAGAATCATACCCCGGGCGCTGGAAGCCAGAGCCACTGAAGAAATACTTTAGCCCTGAAACCAGAACCAAAGAAATACCCAGATCCTGAGCCCAGAGCTAAAGAAACACACTTAGGCCCTGGAACCAGAGTCAGTGAAAGAAATATGCCTTAGCCCTAAAACTAGAATCTAAAGACGAAAAAAGGCCAGTGAAAGAAACACACTCTTGCCCTGAAGCCAGAGCCAACTTTGCCCCCCCCAAAAAAAAACAACCAATCCCTGAGCACAAAATCTAGCCAATCTGAGCTTGTCCAAGCTCAAGGGGATTGAAATCTGACTAATCCCCTCCCTGAAAATCTTCTCCCTGGGAAAAACTCTGCCTCTTTAGAAGCCCTATATGATCCCTTCAGCCTGTTCAGTTATCAGCTGTCCTTCTCCACCCTGGCAGAAACAGCCACTCTCCTGGATTCTGTCTTCCCAAACAAATCTCTTTCTTGAAAGATCTTCTTCAATGGCCTGTGCAGAGCAGAATCTCTGCTGTGACATTCATTTCCTTAGGGGAGCTGAGCAGAAGAAGAAATGGATATTTATGCTGGGAAACTCCCTTGGGAGCAAGCAGAAGTAACAACCTGTGGCTGGAGCCTGCAGGGATTGCTCCATCTCTGCAGGGGGTTCCCCTCTAGCAGAGTGAAGGAGCAGATTGCTACATCCTGCAGGGAGACCATTCCCCACCGCACCCCAGCTTCAGGTATAGCCTGACTCCCCAACAAGTCAGGATACCTTTCTCCTCGCAGCTGTAGGTATCCAGGATCCCTCCCTTTGAAGCTATAGGCACAACCTGACTTCCCAACAAGTCAGGATACCTCTCCCTCCTGAGCTGTAACACTTGTACAAAGGTTACACCACATCAGGTCCAAGTATAGCAGGTCAAAGCGGAGGTTCCCAGCAGAAGAAACACAAGTTTTGGACCTTGCTCCAAATTCTGGTCCCATTTGCACTCACTCTCAGTCTGCCGCTTCCCTTGTTGTCAGTGTCAAGGCACCATCTGAAAGGCTGGCCCTGATCTATTCAACTCATGATAATCAATGAGGCATGCGTTTATGCAAAACCCTTAGTATAATTTAGTTCCCATCCTTATGTTTCTACCAGTTGTTGATATATGAAGGGAAGGAAGATCATAAAGGAAAGATACTGAACTAAGAATTGTGATGTGACTGTCACAACAATGAGCTCTGTGTCTTGAGAAGTCACCTCACACCCCATCACAGGTAAAATGAACAAGGTGACCTTTGAGATGTCTTTTGGTAATAAGGGATTTCAGATTCGAAGATGGGGAGGGATGACGGTACTGAAAGAAAAGTGTCAGGGGATAGCAACATATTAGCCTCAAGTAAGACCAGAATGACTTAAATAGGTTAGAACTTACTTAGGTTAGATGGCCAGTCATCTCAGTACTAGAAGATCTGAGGATCAAATAGAGCAGCCTTGGACTGTACATAAAAGAGTTGGGGGAGGCAGAGAGGAAAGGCAGGAGGAGATGTCTCCTGACATCATATTTACAGGTTTCAGGTGAGTCTCTTATACATCCAAGATAGACTGGGTAATGCAGGAGATGTCATCATAGAGTACCATGATCCCCACATGCACAGTAGGCAGGCTAAAGAGCACACAGGCAATAAAAGGCAGGGTAGCGACCAGTCTGGGAGATGTGTTGTGCTCCTTCAACATACGACACACGCCTACACTCCTCGTGGCTAGATAGGGTCTTCATTCCTGTGTCAAGCATTGTTAAGCCCCTCCTCCTCCCAACAAGACAACTGGCCTAATCCCTGTTCAAGTCAGAAGCATACCATTTAGTATCAGCGGGAGCTGCTGGGGCAATTTATGGGGGTGAAAGGATCTAGCTGGGTTGAAAATGCCACAGGCTATTCTTCCATTTCCTTAGGTCTCAAGAATTGACATCCTCCCAAGAAAACAGCAGATTTAACAACATGCCATGAGATGGGAGGGGAGTGACTTCTTCCTATTTGTCCCTCTCCACACACAAAGGCACAAAACACCTACCCATTAACCACCAGAAGTGTCACACTGGGACTATTTCGGAACAGTATCTGAAAAAGTAATAAAGTGTTTTTTTAATACTCCACAAAAGGACAGTTCTTTGCACTCATCCTTAATTATGCTCTGTCTCTCTGAAATGCCTCCAGACCCAGCAGTCTCTCTGGACTTCTGGCGGAGACAGTTCCAAGGCAACCTCAGTTCAGCCCTAGTCCTAGCCCATTCAACGACACCACAGGCTCTGTCGCACCTCAACTATCCTCCACGCCCGCTCTGCTGAGTCCAGAGTTCTGCTTGGCCAGTTCCTCCTCACCCTGAGACGACCATATGAATGTCTCTTCCACCTAGAATTCCAGGAGTGGGTGCCAAGGTCAGCTTAAGCGTTCTTCTTACCCACACCTTCACCTGTCACAGCAATCGCTGGTTCTACTGTCTTTGTCGGTTGGCTTGTTTGTCTTCTCCGCTCTCCTGACAGTTCCTTGAGGATAGAGACTCATTCTCAGTCACTTAGTGCATAGTGGTATATAAAAGTTCTCAATAATTTATTGCAAAAAATGAATAAATTGATCAACCCAGATCAATGGTTGGGATAAAGACCTACTTGTGTCTACTTTCACACAAACAAACCTGGTAAGAGAGAAGCAGGATTCTGAAAACTGAGTACACTCCCTAGAGTGAACCAGCTGGGTGATTGTGGAGCCACAGACCAGAGCTGCTAGATGGGCAATGTCAGAGGACAAAGGAAAGGTTATCAACGTCACATCTGATTCCCCTTAGAAAAGAAAAAAAAAAAAAAAAAAAAAAAAAAAGGAAGAGACTCACTTTTTACAGCACATATGCAAATATCTCTTATGTTGGGGGAGGGGAGCAGGAGGCTTACAAGTTGTCATCATCACTTTCTTGTGGATAAGAAAGCTGAGGCACAGGGAAGCTAATAACACGTCAAGCATATAGCAAACTTGGCATTAAACTTGGTCCTGCTGATTTTAGAGTCTATGCCTTTTTTTTTCCTTTTCTACTGTGCTTATTGGAATTTTCCAGGTTCCAAATTTTCCAAGATGTTCCTTTCCACATTCTGGGAAACAAGATGCTGGTTGGGAAGCTCAGACTTCTGATGTGGCGTGGTAGCACTAAGTCAGTAAGCAGATACACAAGTGCCCTTACCAAGGGCCCAAAATGAATTTGTCTTTGAAAATAGCTCAAAGAAAAGAGTTCAGATTAACAGGAAGGAATGTGCAGGGAGAAGGGCAGAGGAGAGTCAAGGGAAAAGCAGGGCTGAGAAAGGCTCCTCTGGAATGATGACCAATGAAATAATGTTCAATGAAAACATCACATAGCATACAGCTTGTTCCCAAAAACACAACCCTAAAGTAGCCATCTTTACCTACCATTATCAATAGGGCCCCGCCCAGCCGTCAGCTCCCAATCTCATCCCTTCAAAGACAAAAGTATTGAGTGTGGAGAGACTGGATTAGAGGAAATTAAAATACATCCAAATCCCAGTCAAATGTAAACGCTACAGGCCCAAGGCCAAAGAATATTCTTGGCCTGGATGGCATTCACCACCCTAAATTTAGCAAACTGGTGAGCTTTATAAGGAGCATCTTATTCAACCTTTTGCAAGCCAGAGATTTACCTCCTCATGCACAGCTTGCTTCCCCTCTGAAGCTGAACACGCTGTCCTTGGCTTTGTCATGTGAGAAGCAATGCCAACAGAAGCTCTGCGGTTCTCACCTCGCCATGCCTGCCCAGCCAGCACTTGGATGGGCTTCTTCTTTAAGGCCACTGGCAAAGACCTCTCTTTCCCAGAAAAACAGTGCGCTCTACCAAACACACATACACACACACACACACACACACACACACACACACACACCCCGTAACTGCAGTGTCTTTTCTTAAAATTATTCCTTTTATTTTTGAGATTATAATATGATTACATCATCTCCCCCTTCCCTTTCCTCCCTCCAAACCCTCCCATATACTCACCTTGCTCTCTTTCAAATTCATGACCATTTTTTTATTAATTGCTGTTACAAACACACGTATACCTATTTCCAGATTCCTAAGTATAACCTGCTCAGTATGTAAATGACTTGTCCGTATGCCCTTGATCTTTATTACCCAAGATCCAGACTTTGCATTCATCTCTCTAGCTTCAAAAACTGTCTTTTTTAACAGGAAAAAAAACTTCAGAAGAATTTCCATACTCATTAGCATAATCCAGGTCTATGCAGATTCTAACATGCCTGTTTTCATTTCATCCCGTGACAACCACAAAGGTACTGAGAGGCGGCATAGGTGGCTTAGAAGAAGGTGACCGTGGAATCAGTTCTGCATAGAAAGTCTCGCAGTCACTCAGGTAAGCTCCAGCAGATTCATATGCAGAATAGAGGTGGCCAGATGTATATCTGCTCAACAAATGAAGTTAACATTATTCTTGGGTGAATATTGATTTGGGGAATTTTTAGAACCAAGGAATGAAATGTACAATTCTTGAATCATACAGAAGCCAAGAGCTAGAGGCAGTTCTGAGGAATTAGTAACTAAAAATGGTATCAAGGAGCTGGAGGAGATGGTTCAAGGGTAAAGGAACTGCAGTATTGTACTGATCTCTGGTACCCAGGTAAGAAGCTAGGTGTCTCAGCGCGTATCTAGCCCCAAAACTAGGGCAGATACTGGAAAATCTCCAGATTTCCAGAGCTTGCATGCCAGCCAGTGTAGCCAAATTGGTGAGCTCCAGGTTCGGTGAGAAACCCTGTCCCAATGGCATAAAGTAAAAAGTGATAGAGGAAAGACACCCAAGTTAACCTTTGGCCTCCACAAGCACAAACAGGTACACACATATTACCACACACATACACAGTCACATGCACAAAGGTGGCATCAAGATTCAATTGAAACTGCTATCCACTGTGAGTTATGAGAGTTGGGCACCCATGAAGATCAATAGAGGATGTGGGGAAAGGAGGAAGAGATGCAGGACCATCCAACCTAGGGTAGTGGCTCAGACAGTCAATCATGCCTCAGCCATCTAGAAGTCACTTCTGAGCTCTTCCAAACTTTATTCTAGAGCTTACAACCCTGCCTCATGTTTGAGAACAGCTTTCCCTATTTATAAAGAACAAGGGCAGAGTAAAAGGAGTAAGAACTATTTTTAAAATCTTCACCACAGTTATTCATATATGCCAAACCTTTAATACAGCCTCATGAACAGCACAACTCACAAACATGACCTTCACTTCCCTGGGTCCCAGTAAGAAGGAATATCATGAGTGAAAACCCCTCCACGCCACCCCCATCAATGTATCTGTTTTTGCTTATCAATGTCTATTGCCAAACAGTTTTCTAAGCCCAAGAGAGCCGGTTTGCCAGCCTTCCTCAAACTAGTCTACCCCTCCTAAGAGGCTCTTAAACTTCCTAATGAGATGCTTCTTGTCTCAGCAAACACTGTCCTTCTCTGATGTCTCAACCTCAGTCCTCACCTAAGCGGGCGCAAGCTCTGACTTGGGTTTTCTTGACTCCACTTCTGTAACCACCTCCCCATCTATTACTTATTTCTCCAAGCCTTCTCTCGGCGGCCTGGTCCCTACGTCAGCGAAGTCCCCTAGGTCTAGCTACCTTTGAGCTCTCCATTGACTTGGCCTTTTTGGTTTCAGTTTCTGCTAACCTTTGGCTCTGTTTTCCCGATACCTTGGGCTTACACACACAACCGTTGATGAACATCCCAGGTTTATTCCTTATTATCTCTTTCTTCTAGCTTCCCTGATTTTAGCCCAGGAACTTCTTAATAGGTGGTCAATGTCAAGCCTGTCCCCCATAACAAATCCAGATTTTTCATTTAGTCACAGCTACCAGCCCATGTGTCACCTGAAAGCCACTGCTATCCTTTGCCTTTATTCTAGATTTTTCTTTCTGTTCATCATATATTCGGTCTGTCTGTCCCTAGGCACTTGTCCTTCTGTCTATGTTCTAAAAACAAAACCCTACCTTGATAACTATTGTCCCTAGTATTGTCTGGCTTGTACTTTATATGTTATACCTAGGTCAAGTTCTGCATACATGATAATACAAAACAAAGAGATTCTTAGCAGACCACAATGACTTTAAATCAATAAAGAATGAAGTCAAACTATGATGAAGAAAGCTATCAACTAAAAGAGTGCAAGCTCCATGAGAGCCAGGGCTTTACTTTATTTACCACTGAGTCCCCAGTACTTACCAGTGTTTGACATATAATCCACTCTTAAGGAATAAAATGAATGAATGAAAAGTTGGTTCTGTTGCTGTAGGAAATCCTACAGCCAGTAGTCTTTGCTACCCACCCACTTGGGCGTGGCCTCTTATACTATAAATGCTGATGTCAAGCCCACATCCAGCCTCTCTTCCTCCTACAGGATTCATTGTTGTTCCCACATCCAGCAGAGGATTCTGATCTGTGATTCTACCCCTAAATAAAATAACCCTCTACTATTCTCACTTCTGAGCTAGTGTGGGATTTCTTTTAAGCATCCTTCTTCAGTCTATGCTACTGGGGACTCTTAATGACTTTCAAAGATTGTTAGGAGACATTTCCAGTCTATGACTGGCTGTTGGGATTACACCTGATCTAATACTTCATTTCAATAAAACCTTAGATTGTGACAAAGACTTAAATAGTCCCAGAGACTTAACAGCTGAAGCAGAAAAGGAATTAATTGTCATTGAAGAAAAACTATAGGAGGCATTATATGAATAGGGTGAATCCAAATCTTAATTGCATTTTAGTCATATTGCCTTCCAGAATTTCTCCTACAGGAATTTTTAATGCAAAGGGGAGATATTATCTTAGAATGGATCTTTTTACCACATAAACCAAATAAAGAATTAAAAACGTATGTTGAAGTTGGAGCAGCAGGGCTGCGTCCCCGACACCCGGCCGCCCACATGGCTAGCTTATGCCCGAAATAATTACACGGAAACTGTATTCTTTCAAACACTGCCTGGCCCGGCTAGTTCCAGCTTCTTATTGACTAGCTCTTACATATTGTTCTAACCCATTTCTAATATTCTATGTAGCCCACGAGCTGGCTTACCAGGGAGGATCTTAACCTGCGTCTGTCTGGAGCAGGAGAATCATGGCGACTCCCTGATTCAGCTTCTTTTTCCCAGCATTCTCTTCTGTTTACTCCACCTACCTAATTTTCTGTCCTATGAGGGCCGAGGCAGTTTCTTTATTATTAACCAATAAAAGCAACAGATAATATACGAGACCCACCTCCATCAAACGTATGTGAAAAAAGCCTCTGAATGAATTATAAAAGGAAAATTGAGACTTTGTCAACTAGCAGGTAGAGACCCAGCAGAGATATAGTGTCTTTTACTACTAATGAAATTAAAAAATTATGGGACGACAATAAGCCTTGACAAAAAGTTTGTGCTAATTTTTAGGAGAGATTAATAGCAAGTATCCCAAAAGTGATAGAATTAACCTTATAAAAAGAAAACTACTTGGATCCTTCCCAGCATTGTACGGGACACACTGATAACTGGAGCCCGTAATTTTATACTGATGCAAATAAATCAGGAAAGGCAGGTTACAAATCAGAAGATTTAAGTAAGGTGGAATAAAGCCCTTATAATTCTGTCCAAAAGGCAGAATTATATGTCCACAATATAATGTTATTCTCATGGTACTAAGAGATTTTAAAGAACCTCTTAATATAGTTACTGATTCACAATAGGCAGAAGAGTTATCTTGCATATTGAAACCACTGAATTTATACCAGATATAGAATTGACTTCATTATTCATACAGGTTCAAGATATAATCTAGGAATAGGCTCTGTCCCGTATACATAACACATATCCACCTGGTTGATATGATGCCATGATGCTGATAGCGCTAATATTAGACCTGTTTTGGGTGAGCTGCTTAAGATGGTTTCAACTTGGTTAGTTGAAATGGTGCACTTTTTTACAACATTCTGACTGGAACTCCAAATAGGAACCTCAGAAAAACCCTACTGAATACTCAGAGACTATTTGTAATTATACCAGACAGTAATCTTGGAACTTAATCATCATTTTACTTTCACAGGAGCCCATAGAAAGAACATCATCCCCATGATAGCTAAAAGTAATTCTAGAAGATGACATCCCCTCTTCCAACAAAGTTTGTCCTCAGGGTTTGGAACATCATTTAGGGGTTGATTATAATTGTTATATGGTTGGGGTTTGGGAAAAATTATGTAAGCTCAGGGATCTCTTTGAAAAAAAAAGGGGAAATTGGATGGGGTAGTAGATTTGTGTGCATTTACGTTAATAATAATAGTGACTAGTGGAGTGAATACTTATGAGCTATTATTTATAGGCAATTTACAATGGTATATATTCTTGTATATTGATACAAACTTAAATTATATTGACTATGTTCCCATTTTTGTCTACAATATTTGTATACCTAGGCAAAGTTATTTTGTCATATTGTACACATGCATGCTTCTACCTCTGTTTAAGACATTTTGTAGATTGATACAATTTTAGAATATCTTTATCATATTGAAATATACATTTCTACTTCTGATCAAGATACTCACACATTGTTTACATTTTGAGGTCATTGGCCTCATTTGTTGCACAGTTGTTTAAAGATTGTTTAACATGAAGTCTTAGTCTTTAAGTTATATAGGTATTAAGAATTATAGGTATTTATAGTTAGACTAATCAGGTTCTTTAGATACATAGAGATTGTATTTTTACATAGATAAGTAATCTTCAACCACTTCAAAGATCCATAGAATATGACATTTAAATAACTTAGGGTTCTGTTGACATTGAGACACGATTGCTCCTGGCAGCACTGATCTATTCTGAAGAGAATGTTGAGCACCGAAGACACTCCACTTGGAGCTTGTTTTCTTCTGGGCAAAACTGGCTTTTGGGCAAGGAACTGTCCATGCATCAACCACTGACAAAATGCACGATGTCCAGACAGGACAAGCAGGACACAAGAAAAAAGACTGTCAAATCTGCCAAGACAGGGTAAGATGGTTTTGAAAAATTTCCTGCCTCTGAAAATGGTCTGTCAGTTACTCTAGGCCTTAGCCAAAGTTGGTTGCTCTAACATTGCAAATGAGACTTTGGGTGATTACACAGGTAGACAATTGTCTCTGTCATTTGTTGCACATTTTGGAAGTTGCTTGATTGCACTTCCTGCTTACTCAAGTAATATTAGTTCCCTTCTCAGGTCTTCATTGGAGTTGAAGACTAAACAGTTGTAGTAACTTTCCTCTCATGACTTGGCCAAGTTATTTATAATACAAGACTTAGACTCCTTAGGATAGGCTAATTATTGAAACATTTACCACATGTTTCTTGCTTGATATTGTTTATGTTAGTTGTAATTCTTATTTTTATACCTGATATTTGCTTTTATTTTATGTAATTTTGTATTAGACTTAGAACTCTCTTATTTAAACAAAAGGGGGAGGTGTTTTTGTTACCCAGTAGCCTTTAAGTTACCCGCCCACTTGGGCGTGGCCTCTTATATATAAATGCCCATGTAAAGTGCAAGTCTGGCCTCTCTTCCGCTACAGGATTCAGTTGTTTTTCCCTGTTGGAACAGAGGACTGTGATCTGTAATTCTATCTCTAAATAAATAACCCCTTTATTATACTCAATTCTGAGCTAGTGTGGAATTTCTTTTTAGCGTCTGTCTTCATTCTGTAGAATTCAGCTAAAACAATGATTAAAAGAAAATGTTTCTATATTTATACTCCAAATAGTTGATTTCTCAATATACTGTTACATTTATATGAAGTCATGTATGGTTTCTTAGTACCTTGAGATAATAAATTCACTCTTTTTTTTTCCCTTCAAGCTCTATCCAAATCATCTTGAAGTTTTGTTCAGTATGATGAATAGCACAAGTCCAACACAAAACTTAAGCTCTTTACTTAGAACTCTATGAATTTGCTGGTTGAACTTGAAGGCACGATAGAAAGAACTGGAAAGGAGACTGTATTCCTTGAAAATGGTATGTATACAGGCAGCTTGGTAGAACGGGTGTTAGTCAGATCCAAGATTTCATGTATAGCATTTATCTGGCTCTAAATGTTAGCTCTAGTGGGCACAGAGGATCCCTCTATCACACACATCCTCCCTTACAGTCATGAAGTATCCAACTCCATCTACCTGTTGTGGGTGTTTGGTTGGGTTTATTCAAGACTAGAACTCAGACAGAGGTTCAGCAAGTCAAGAGGATGGCAGAGATGATCCACTGTGTCTAACATCAGGACAGAGGAAGGTAATGTTTTATAGACAGTCTTCTTCCTTTTGAATTTCTGACACTAATGTAACTTCCATTTTATCCCCTAAAAGTTGAACAAAAGTAGATTTATTTTAACCTGGTCTGGAAGAAGACAAGAGTGTCTTGTTTTAATAGGTTATATTATCATAATTTAAATTAATTTTCTTTCTTGGATTTTAATATGATCATTTTTATCCCTGATGATCTTTTCAGTAATTTTTTAAAAGGCTGAAATCTAGGATTTTGAAGTCCCCGAGGAAAAGAGGTGCTGAATTTGATTAATTTTATGTCGTGCTTTTGGGCAGATGACATTCTTCAATTTTATCTTAGTGGAGAAAGGCACCAAGATCACAGATGTCACCTCCACTCATTAGACATGCTTGGTCCTGGGATCCCTCAAGGACTTTGTAGTAACTATTCTTTGTGAAAGTATCTAAACAATAATTATAATAACCAATTTCCACCAATGGCACTCTTTAGCTAGCACCATAGCATATCCAAATGGCTAATAAATCATACTAATATAAGCAACTCCAGGCACAACCTCATGACAGGAAGGGGACCTGGGAAAGTTTCTCCCACCTACCAGCCCTCTTCCTCTGTCTTAGCCTATTACATCCACAATGTATAGCTATGACCAGATTTAATCTTAGGTCTAAGTCCATCTTAACTTGTTGCCTATGAATTTAAGGATACTAAAGATTGGCCTTGCTATACTTGTCTCGAATTACATAGGTCAAAAGAACTGCGCTATAGGAAGCCAGCAAACACAATCATCTTCCAAAGTCTCAACTCCACTCTATGATTTTTCCATATTAAGAAAGATCATGCACAAAATGCCAGTCATAAATGTCTAACTCCTTAGGAGCAGTCATTCATTTGACAGGCAGTTAGACAAAAATCAGAATGACTTCCCCAAAGTCACAGTTAAAACGTGCAATGTGGTTGAAAAGCATGAAACGCATAAGCAGCAAGATGACCCCCAAGTTAGGAACAGCTGAGTCTCAGTAGAGCCCAGCAATGTCACTTGCCAGATTAAGGAAATGAGCCAGGGCTTTGGCCGAGCCCTCAGACAGGAAACAAAAAGGAAGGAGGAATCTCAGCAGTGTAGAAGGGTTGCATCCGGTGGGAAAAAGCTAAATCCTAAACATAAATATGTCATTAGGTAAATTGCTCCTGAATGGCCAGGGGAAAAAAAGTCTTAGTTTAGAGGAGGATGAAAAAGAGGCGGGCCAGATGGCAGAGAGCTATGCAAGCCAGGGTTGCAGCTCCTGGGTGGACATCCAGGATAAAATGGACTTCACACTGACTCAAATGCCCAGCTAATTTCATTGGGATGCTGAAGGAACTTGCCCTGCAAAGCTTCCCTTTGGATTTCCTCTCTCTGCTCCCTTTGTTATTCTTTTATTTTGCTCACATCCCTCAGACCTGTCAGGATCCTTAATATCCCAGAACATAGCACCCTATGCAGCTTTTCACTCAATAAATCGCCATCCCCTGAATCTCTTGTCTGAGATGAGAAACAGACAGGCTCAGATGGAGTGCTACATTAGACCGCCCACTCTATTTCATATACTGCAGGAGACAGCTAAGTAAACTCTGTGCATGCCTTGATTTCCTGCACAAGAGCCAGCAATGATACAAGCCAAAAGTGCTAACTATGGATGTCAGTCAACGGCTCCCTCAGAGTTTGTGGAAACGGCCTCGAGAATCAGAATAAATGGAAAAGGAGGAATTGTTGACAGAGGAAACCACTCTTAAACACCATTATTGTGCAAAGCCATGTTGTCAGACATGTTTCAACCAATTCTGCAAGAAAAAAATATGTATATATATTTCTATTGTAAACAAGACAAAGGTATGGATGCACTGAGAGTCTGGTCCCCCCTCATCACCCTCCCTCCCTGTTTCCTCCACAGCAGCTATTTCAAAGGCATGTTTATAGAATCTCGGTGCTATATAAAGCATGATTTGAAAAACACTAGTGCGTACTTAAATGCATAGGCTTCCTAATCAAGAAACCCTGATTCCAATTTGTCTGTGTAGCACCTGCGTAAACTCACTCCGACTAAACTAAGCTTCTGCTCCTCACCTATAAAACAGAGACAAAATAGCATCATCAATGGGAGCTTGGGAGGTTATATAAGAACACTTAAAATACTTAGCCTTTCTTTGCCTACACTAAGAATTCAGTTAAGTTCCAAATATTTTTTAAGTGACACATCCAAAAGAATATTAGAGTTTTATATTAGTAGAGGCAAGAATCTGTAACCATTGCTTTTAACATCTTCTAGAGTATTGTTCCCACATTGTGTTCAGCAAAATATTACTGCCACAAAATATGTCATGAATCTCAAGTTCTATGGCCAAATGTATTAGGAAAATGTTGTGTCTAATAAGTCACCCCAGAGATGCACAGTGCATAATCAGGGCCAAGTGTCTGAGTCAAAAGCCCAATCAATCACAAGATGAAATTTCATCTTGAAAAGATCATTCTTGCTAGGAGTGAAGAATGGAATTGAGCAGGCAGGATGAATGGCAAGGACATGAATTAGGGGCCACTGCAGCCATCCTGGGAAAGGATGATGGCAGCTTGAAGTAGGTGGCATCAGTGGAAATTGTCGGCTTCCAGAGAGAACGGGAAAGAGGACAAGGGATATGTCAGAGTCAGCTATGTAGCCCCAGCATCTGACTGACCCAGATGATGGGTTCAGAGGTGGTACTCTCAGGCGAAATGGATTAGAAGAGGTGAATAGGTTAGGCAAAGAGGAGTTATGCTTTGCACGAATGTTCATTTGTGAGTGAGAAAGCCCATTTAAACTGACCAGCATAAGTGGGTATGCTAGCTCACAATTGGAATGATAATGTTGACTTTTTCTTTTCCTCTTCCTCCTCCTCCTCCTCCTCCTCCTCCTCCTCCTCCTCCTCCTCCTTCCAAATTAAAGCAAGCTTTTTATTAAAATTTAAATACTGACCAAGACAGAATTTGGTCAGTACCACTCCTGGAAACTTTCTAGCTAAGTGGTCCCGAGACAAATGTTGGTGGGTCTTAAATGAACAAAACCCACAGGCCACCATACTTTCCCATGAGGCTTTGTTATCATTTTTAAGGACTACAACTCCTATATCTTAATAACTGGCAGCCCTTCTTTGGAGCCCTCTTCTCATTGCCTCTTTCCTTGAAGCTGCTGGTGCCACTGTCCTGTAGGGTTGTCTGAAGTTGCCATGATTTAAGTAATGAATAACGTCTGTTAGAAGAATATGGGTCCCAGATGAGTCCCCATCCCCACCCCTGCATGGCCAGAAGAGTTGTGACTGTACAGGACATTCTCTCCCAGAGAACATGCTCTACAATCAGCAGAAGGAAAAATGCATATTGTGGAGGGGAAGAAGTAGTCTCTGTAAGATATACACACCAGCAATACTGTACAATAAACAATGAGGTGCATAAACTAATATTTAAATATAGCTTCCAAAGAATGTTTATTCCAAATACTATCATTGAACCCTCTTTTGAATGACTTAATTACAAAGATTAGTATTAGAATTTCTTGACAGTCATAAAGCCCTTTCTCTACAGGTGTAACATAGAAATACATGAAAAGAAGCATGCCAACCCTATCTTTCAGGTGAGATTAAGTCAAAACATAGACTAGGGGACTTAAAAAGCCAGTTCTCCAGCTAGGCTCTCTGGTTATTAAATTCCATATGTGATGTGATTGTGGACTTAACACAAATCTGAGCTACAAATGTAGTCTTTCTGTGAACATGGGGAATGAAGAGGTAAAATATTGAAGATTTAGTCCTTTTTGAATAAAATTTAGTTTCTCCAGATAATCCAAATAACTCTTTCAAGAGAGTTCTTTTGTCTGTAAGGAAAATAAAGTGTTCTCCAATTCTGTCTCCACTTGAGACAGTATCTCATTACATGGAATATAGCATAATATTCTTGGAGACTTTTCATTAAGGGAAGGCAATGTCCTCTGGATCTATTGGACCTTGGACAATAATGTCTCTTTCCACCTTGTGACTTCTGTCATCTTCTTTGTTTTGACTTCTTGCCAACATGGTTAAGCAAATGTTCTCTTCCCCTTTTCCTTTTTCTCTCCTTCTCTTTCTCCCCCCTTTCTTCCCCTTCACTCCCCCCACCATGCTAGAGAACCACTAAGGTATGACTGTGTCCCCCACCCCCATTCCACTGGCCTTGGCCTGAGAACTGCACACCTCAGCCCTTAAACAAAGCCACCTCATTCCCAGATTGAGACATTTCTCTGGACAAATGCTCTTGTTGGACTTTCATCCGGGTGTGGGATGTTTCTATATAACCAAACACTCGAGAGTGACTCACGGGAACCAAAACTTCAAGTGTTTTCAGCTTGTCCAGGCTAATAATTATGTCATTTAGGTTTAAAACTTCCCTCGTTTAATTAAATTAAAGGAGGAATTCTAAAGAAAGAGAGGGAGTGAGAGAGACCAACCTTCTCCATGTCTGAGCAATTCTCTAAATCCTGCCCTTTCTGAATCGCAGCTTGGGCAGGAGAGAAAGCAGGGTATACACACAGCTCTGGGCTTCTTCTTCTTTTACCCTTTCCCTATATCCGATGATACGCCTGAGATTGGAAGATGGGGAGTTTTAGCTTGATCAATGCTTCTCAGATTTTAATGTGCACCAGAGGGTTTGTTTACAAAGAGATATCTGAGCTCTACAGCTGGAGTATATATGGGCTAAAGCTGGGAGCTTGCATCTATCAGCTTGCCCAGTGGTACTGATCTCGCTGCTCTGAGGAAATACAAAGCCACTCTTCCCCTCCAATCTTGTGGCTAAACCTCACTACAAACAAAGGGATTTTTTCTTTATATGTTGAAACTTCTTTATGATATGAATTTTATCTTGACCAAGAGTTATTTCTCTACCTATTTGGAAACTCTATAATAAGACTCCTACAAGCTTAGGCCATTATAATATGCTTGATAGGATCTAGATTAATTTCCTTTATCAAGCTTAAATGCCCAGCATTCAATACTAAATTTGATTTTGTGAAAGAGGTTAAATATTGCTCAGTATCTTTTCTTTTCATTTCTTCAGTAACATTCCTGCAGGCAGATGAACATCCTAGCTGAGCTAGGAGAGAGTCACCAACTCTAAAAGAAGAAAGACAATATTGCATGAAAATATTTTTCAAAAACAAATCCCTTTTAATGTAATTTTTCCTTACAGACAAAAAAAATGACTAAATAAATATTCTTGCTTCAGTTATTGCTACATTTTCCCTGTGAATCCTGCTTTCTACGGAAGCTCAATACCTAATTGCAGGTTCTTTTTAGCTGTTTATTTGAGGCGATATTTTTGA
This sequence comes from Alexandromys fortis, assembly GCF_014885135.2. Classification (NCBI taxonomy): domain Eukaryota; kingdom Metazoa; phylum Chordata; class Mammalia; order Rodentia; family Cricetidae; genus Alexandromys; species Alexandromys fortis. Next base: position 777,607 of record NW_026068195.1, read on the forward strand.
GAAAGCAGTTCCTCATAATCACCCTGTTCAATCCTCTCCATTCCTGAGTTCTTTTCTTCCTCCTTATTTGAATGTAATTGTCCCCCATAATCTCATAGGGATAGCACTATTAGGAGGTGTGGCTTTGTTGTTGGAGGAAGTATGTTACTGTGAAGTCGGGCTTTGAGGTTTCCTATGCACAGGATACAGTCCAGTGTCTCAGTTGACTTCCTGTTGCCTCCTCCTCCTCCACCATCACCACATCTGCCTATATGCCACCATGTTCCCCACCATGATAATGGACTGAACTTCTAAAACTATAAGTGAGTGCCTTCAATGAAATATTTTCATTATAAGAGTTACCAGGATCATGGTGTCTCTGCAGAGCAATAGAAAACTGAAGACACCCCTGTTTTAAAGTGGGTTACAAAAAAACAACCTATTTTGCAAGGTACCTGTGTCATGAACACAAACATCATAGAAATTCCTTACTGAAGTGTCAACCCTTCTCAGCTGTCCTGAAGGGAGCAAAAAGAAAGGTTAAGGTTCAAGATCAAATTCATGAGGAAATAAAGCAATGCTACCCAGATTTAGGGTACATAAAGGGTAAGGGGGAGGCTTTGCTAGGAGTGGAAGTAACAAACAAAAACAATGTTTGGGAACTAGATAAGATGGTTAGGCTGGGGGTGGTACTATCTCTGTGGATAAGCAAACCAAGGAGAAGGGACCAGGAACAGAATGGGCAGTCACAGGGAGTGGCCTGGGGATTTGTTTCTTCTTCTGCTTCCGATATGTTCCTTTTCCCAATTATGACAATTTTTTTCTCCAGGTTAGCATTTTGTCTCCAGGTATGCCCTTACAGAAGTCTGTACTCTTGGTAAGTAAGCTGCATTCTTTGAGAAAACAAAGGAGTAGAGAACAGAGTTCACGAGTGCTACCAGAATGGATGAGCTGTGTCTTGGAGACACCCAGAGCTTAACAAACTAGAAAAATTAAAGCAAAATCCCCTCCTCAAGGAATAAATAGGTGATGTTTCAAAGCCACTTATGAACCTCAGAGTCATTTAAAGCTGCCACAATGTGGTGACAAGGCTATAGTCCCTACACTGCACACATTGCTCCATTCATATCTAGGGCTCTAGACCCTAGAGACAAACGTCTCAGTGCCTGTGTAGCACATTTGGCATCCTGCATCCTTTGGAGACACAAAGAAGTCCTCACAAAAAGTGGTGATTCCTGGCCTCAATTTCTCTCACTCTATTTCAAATGAATCCTCCCTGGAGAAGCACTAACTCTCAAAAATTGCCAAGATGGACAAAGGCATACATGTTTTTCTTTGAAGGCTTTAGTTTAGGACACTAACAGCCAAAACAGCACTTAGCCGTCAGGCAGAACAAGGATAAAACCATCCAGCCTCCAACTCCTGTCCTTGGTTTCCCAAAGCTTTCAAAAAGAAAGAAAGGGGGGAAAAGCCAGCACACATGAACTCGAGACCAGTCTCAGCAGGCAAGAATCCCATTGGAGGCCTCTGGCCCATCCCAACAAACAACCTTCACCATCTCCTACAGATGAGCACAAAGTCCTGCCCAGGACCTGGGGGGGGGGGGGTCCTGCCAAGCCCTACTGATGCCTACTCCCTGCCCATAGAAAATCACCTTTATACTGTTTAAAATATGGCAGCAAACTTGCCATCAGCAAAAACAAATGTGTCGACAAGTGGATAGATCCCATATAGATCTAGCATTAAGGAACCAGGAAATCTCAGATAAGTCACCTCCCCAAGCTTCAGAGTGCTCACATGGAAAGTCAGAGGCTCTGTTAGAGTCCTGCATGTCCTCACAACCCTGACATGACAAGAGATGAGTGCTCCTCTTTAATTATTTCGGCCCCTTTCTAACGATTGATAGGCTCTGCGTAGCCCACCACTGCTCTTATTTGATGAAGACATGCGGCTTTGCAAAGGCAGGCTAGCACAGGAAGATCAGACACCTGCCTCTCATCCAGTCTCTTCCATCAGGCATTGGGCTACATGGGAAAAGGTGAACAGGCCTACTGTCTGTTGGTCAGGGAGGGTCTTTTGAGGCTGAAGCACATTCCTCATCCCCTTTTCTATGTTCACGGAGACTTCTTGAAAGACAAACAAGCAAAAGGCAGGGGCTGCTTCTCCCCTCACCTCAGACGACCCCACATTGTGGCAACCCCTCCATGCTTCATGGTTGTTGAAGGGAGCTGTGGGTTGCATTCCTGCCGCCCTGTTCCCAGCCGCCTGTCTAGATTATGCCCCGAAATAACAACACACAAACTGTATTCATTTAAACACTGCCTGGCCCATTTCTATTAATGTGTGTAGCACCGAGGTGCGCTTACCGGGAAGATTCTAGCCTAACTGGGAAGATTCTAGCCTACGTCCATCCTGGGTAGAAGCTTCATTGTGTCTGCCCCAGAGAGCAGAGCTAAGGCGTATGAGCTCACTTCCTCTTCCTCCCAGCATTCTGTTCTGTTTACTCCACCCACCTAAAGGCTGGCCTATCAAGTGGGCCGAGGCGGTTTCTTTATTAGCCAATAACCTTCCTTCATAACATGGTCAGACAAGAGTTAACAAGGCTCGGGCCTCCTTCAATGGAGCTTCAGCCTGGGGGCAGGGCTGTCTTCAGTTTGCAGGGATGATGTGGGAGTGTCATATCAATCTGTTGATTTCATTGGTTAAGCAATAAAGGAACTCCTTGGCCCTGATAGGTTAAAAGATAGGTGGGAAGAGTAAACAGGAGGAAGAGGAAGTGAGGTCAGACTCTGCTCTGCTCCTGGAGAGACCCGACAGCTCTGCTGGAGCAGAGACGCCATGCTCAACTCTCCCAGGATGGACAGAGGCTAGAATCTTCCCGGTAAGCACACCTTGGGGTGCTTACACGCATTATTAGAAATGGGCTAGTCCAGGTGCGAGAATTAGCCTGTAAGGGCTAGAGTTCATGGGCCAAGCAGTTCTTAAATGAATACAGTTTGTGTGTTGTTATTTCGGGCATGAGCTAGCCAAGCGGCCGGGGTGTTGGGGACGCAGCCCCGCCGCCCTTATTTCAACACAGGGAGAAGATGGACAACGGCTCAGGAGAAAGGAATTGTGCTTTGGGGCTCTGAACAGGCACTTGTAGGTGTCACAGGCCCTTCCTTTTAAAGTTTTCATTCATTCTGGGAGGAATTGGAGCTGCTCCCAGGAGACTGGGCTCTTTTCATCTTTCTTCCCAAACTCCCATTTTCCTGGAAGCTGCTAAGGATGCTTGCTTTGTGCATTTGACAGTTGAAACTGACCATGGCAGACTATATCCTCAAGCTATGAGCCAGCATAAATTCCATCTTAAGTTGTTTCTTGTTGGGTATTTGGTCACAGCAATAAACAAACAAACTAGTTACAAACTGTAACTAGTACAATGTGTAATAAAAATCCATTTCCTACAGTTTTAAAAGCCATTCAAGTCTAAGACTAAGGCAGGAGAAGGTTTAGTTTCCTTCTGAGAAACCCTCTGCTTCCAATATGGCACCCTGGTTTACTTAAGAAAAACAAAAGAGTCCCATCACTCAATAAATTGCAATTTCTGAGGTTCTGTGCCAGGAACTGGGACAAAGACCATACACATTACACACACACACACACACACACACACACACACACACACATTTTTTGGAGTAATTCCCAAGAACCACAGAGAGGCACCCACATTCCAAACCCACCTCCCTTCAAAGAATTGTGATCCTTCCAAGCCTCTCATACCCCAGGCCCATATACAAAAAGATACATCTGATGCTACCAGTCATCGGTGGGGCCCAAACATGCCAAAGGGCTTTTGACATTGACAGCCATAGGCAATGGCTTTGGTGCTGAAGAGATTAGAGAAAGAATTGGGTCAATGTGAATCACACCAAGAGAAAAGTTTCTTGGGTATTAGAGCTGGAGAATATTACTATCCAGCATTATTAGGAGCACCTTTCTGGCCATGCTAGCCGGGGACATATCAGCATTTCCATTAGAAATCTTATTTTCAAGGGTTTATGACTTGCTGTAAAAATTCAATTGCAGTTGAAGAACAGCATAGTGGGTTGGCAGAACAGAAAGCAGTTCAATTCAGGGAAAAGATTAAAAGTCAAGAAGAAACAAACAGGAGAAAAGGGAAACAGGTTGTTTGAAAAGAAGACAGCTGGACTTGCCCTCTTCTTGTGCCCTTGTACGAATTAAAGATGGCTCTTTGTTTGAACTTGATTTTTCACAGGTTATTAACTTCCAGGTGGAAGTTATCCCTGAGGGACATGAAACGTAAATGATGCATTCACCAGCTGGAGAAGTGGCATGCAGAGAACCTTGCTCCACCAGACCCTGGAGAGGCAACCCCACCTCTCAGCTCTCAAGGGACACAGATGGAATCTTTGCTGGCTTGGCAAAAGGCAGATGTGACGGTGAATTTTGAATGCGTCATTTTGGCTGGGCTAAAGGATAGGTGGAGAGCTGCTGAAAACATAGTATGTAGGCATGTCTGTGAAGGTTTTCTAGAAGAGAGTGGTATTTGGATCAGTAAAGAGAGTCTACCCCTCATTACAGAGAACAGGGCAACATTCAAGCCAATGAGGGTCCGGAAAACAAAAAAAAAGGGGTAAGATCATTCTCTCTCCTTGAGTTCGAGAAGCCATCTTGTGCTCTTGGATGGCATAGTGCCAAGTTCCCTACTCTTCCTTCTCCACTCTCAAGCCTTCATCCTCAAACTGCAAACCATGCCGTCAGCACCTCCATTCTGTCTTCCGATCCGGGTGGAATTGCTCCTCTGGATTTCTAGGTTCTTCAGTTTGCAAACAACACATCCTAGAACTTCTCAGGCTTTGCAGCGGTATAAGCCAATCTTCACAACAACAGCACACACGTGTGCACACGCATCCTTTGGGTTCTGTTTCTCTGCCTTTCTCTGGAAAAAAACCCTGACTAACTGGGTATATTAATCCTACCAAATATACCCAGTAAGCTTATATTCTTTGCTGAATAAAAGATAAATATGTTCCAATTAGTCATTCCCTAAAAATAAAGCAACTACCCATGTCTTTCCCTGTTGCCCTGGGAAGCATATTTTGAGACATGCACCGAGGTTTCTATGCATCTGTCACTATTCATCCAGCTATAGCTTCAGCATAAAGTAGCCCAACAGAGATTTGTTATTTTGCCAGCACTGCCCTCTGTGGCACATAACCCAAGGAAAGGATGCTTCTTTTAGTTCAGAAATACCATCTCCCAAATGTTGGCAGTACATGCTTGAAATACACAATTCACTAAAGCCTACCATGCACTATCTGGGGATGGGTATCTGTTTCCAGTTTTTAATAAGTCTTAAGGGCCTGCAGGGAAATAATAAAAGACAGCCACAGACTTTCTCCTTGGGAGGGAGCCCAGGGACGGCACTCTAGACAGGAGAAAGCAGAAAGTGTGTGTGGAACCAAGATGGCATGCTAAGTTATCTCATGGCAGCTGAGATCACTTAGTTGCTTGAGATTCCTTTAAAGAAGGAATGATGGAAACTATGCTGTCCTTGCTGCTGCCGTAGCAGCGGGATTCTGCATTTGGGTCACCCAGTCCATAGCTTGATATTCCAGAAAAGGACTGAGTAAAAGAATGAAATGGATTTTTTTTATCAGTGCTGTGCATGTCACCTGCACTCTCCAGACACTATTTCTCACAAACCTTATAAAAAGGCCCTTGACCCAAGTGTGTATACCTATAGCCATTCAAGCAATGAGGAAGTTGAAACCAACCAGCTCACACATGGCTAAACCAGTGACTACACCCTTGTTAGGTGAAAGACCTACATCTTTCCATACCCTTCCCAGCATCACTTGGACCCCATGGTTCATCAAGAGAATGCGGATGAGTAGGAAGAGACCCAGAGCGTCAACCTTGATGGAAGTTGAGGGATGACTGGGAAGAAGTCCATTGACTTCCCACACAAAGGAAGGCAGGTCTCACACTAATTCTTCCAATCCAGAAAAGCAAGGTACAGACACAATACATTTCCAGGATTGTCTTTTAAAGATTATTTTAAAGAATTAAAACAGAAATGCCATATACTTCAACTCTATCACTCCTGGATGTCTATCCAATGGATTCAAAGTCAAACCACACAGATATTTGCACATCCATGTTTATTGCTGCACTACCCACAATAAATGAAATATGGAATCAGCCTAGAGATCTAAAAACAGGTGAATGAATAAAAGAAAATATGCCACACATACACAACAGGATTTTGTTTGGCTATAAAGAAGATGGAAACTATGACATTTCCAGGACAATAGATAGAACTGGAGGTCATCACATTAAGGGAAATAAGCCAAACTCAGAAAGACAAATGCTGCATATTTTCTCACATATGCAGAATCTAGATTTAAATTAATATACATACATATATATACATATATATGTATATATATAGAGAGAGAGAGACAGAGAGAAAGAGAGAGAGAGAGAGAGAGAGAACATATAACACAGAAGTAGAAAGGGGGCTGTGGGGGGAGGAAAAGATCTACAGGGAGCAGGGAGAAGAGAATAAGTGGATGGGTTGGAAGAGATGTCCCCCATAGTCTTGGGCATCTGAATACTTGGTCCCCAATTGGTGGTGCTGTTTGGTGAGGTTGAGGAAGTATGGTCATGTTAAAGCAAGTATGGCACTTGGGGAGGGCTTTGAGAGTTTAAAGACTCATGTCATTTCTAGTTCAGGCTCTGTTTCCTGCTTGTGGTTCAGGATGAGAGCCCTCAGCTTCCTGCTCCTGCCTCCATGCCTTTGCTCCTCCAGCACAGACCTTAACCCTCTGTAACCATAAGCCCAAATATACTCTTTCTTTAATAAGCTGCCTTCGTCATGGTATTTTATCATGGCAATAAAAAAAGTAACTAAGACAGTAAGATAAAATGAAAATGGGTTGGGAACTATTTGGAGAAGAGGCTAACATAAGATGGAGAGAGATTGGGAGAGGGTTTTGAGGGTACAAATAAGAATCATAATTAAGCCCATTTTTGATATCCTAGTGTAAAATATTTCTAAAGCATTTCCTCATCTTTTCTGATTTTGGTAAGCTGAAGGGTAAGAAGACTCCCTTATCTGGGAGGCAGTGTGGGTAATTACTCTCCCAGCTCCCGTCTCCCTAGCAGTGTGCCTCTGTTCTGTGATGCTGTATGGGAAGAGCAGGGACACTGCACTGCTGTTCTGTCAGCCCAAGTCCTGGATCTCTGCTAACAGGAGGTCACAGAGGAAGTCCCGAAGGCTTGGAGAGGAACCTCTGCCTCCTTCCTGTTTGTGTCCTTGCCCTTCAGCGATTGTTTCCAAGTTCAAATGCCCCTATACTCCCTGACCCCAGACTCCTCATACCCCTCTGGGATATTAGCACCAGACAGCTGTCTGGGAGTCTCTTCTTCAGTCTAGAGTCTAATAAACCCAGCAACCTGCCCAGCTGCAGAGACACGAGCTGAGCATCCCTTATGAGAAATGATTCAGCCCAGAAGTGTTTTGAATTTCAGATGTTTTTTTCCAATTGTGGAGTATTTTCACATACATGAGAATCCTTGAAGAATTTAAACACAAAATTTATTTGTGCTTTATCTGTACTTGTGTGTGTGTATGTGTGTGTCATTTCACACATTTTTTAGTGTGCCAGTATTCTGACCACAGCTGACCACACAAGTCTGAATGTGGCATTTTCCACTAGTGACATCATGTTGGTGCTCAGAAAGTTCCAGATTTGAAACTGGGCATGGTGGTGCATGCTTGCAACCTCAACATTTAGAATACTGAGGCAGGAAAAGATCACAAGTCCCCAAGTTTGAGACTGCAGTAAATAATGATGACTCCCTCCCCATCCCCCAAAACAATCAGGCTTCAGATTTTCCAATTAGGAATGCTCAACCTGCAGTGGCTTACTCCTAGGGCTGCTATTCCAATGAGTCTTCGGCTTCCCCTTCGCCTTTTGTGAAACAAAAAAATGTATGTGTGTTTTACATATGGGATACATAGGATGTACATGGTGCACTCACCCATGCACATGCATGCAGAGTCCAGAACATGATATCTGAAGCCTTCCTCTATTGATCTCTGCCTTAAGACGTTGAGACAGGGTCTCTCTCTGAATAAGAAGCTCCCTGCTTTGCTCAGCAGGCTGACTGTCAAGCTCTTGGAATCTGCCTGGCTCCATCCGCTGTCTACTCTCCCCAGTACGGAGGTCACATACACAGCCATGCCCAGGTTTTAACGTGAGTGTTGGAGATTCAGACGCACATTGTTATGATTATGGAGCAAGCTTTCATGCGCTATGCCATCTCTCTATGCCCTACTGCTAATTTTCTACCAAAGATTGGCCTTTATTGGCCTTTATTGACCCTCATTGCCCTCGGTGCCTAGCTTGTTTAACCACACAAAGACCAGCAGGAGCCTGGGTGCTGAGAGTCCAGGAGACTGTCAGGTAACCAAGTTGTGTTTATTCTGAGAGGTCCCATGTTTGAGCCTATGCCTCTAACCCAGGCTTTTCGTATTGAGGGAATCAGAGGACACAAAAAAGGATTCTTCCAACAGTTGGCTCCATGCAGCCAAGGAGACGACTTCCTCCTCTCATTCATAACTATTCATGCAAACATTCACATGACAGAAAGAAAAGTAGACATGCAAATCTTCCCACGGCAGAAGGAGAGATAAAGGCGCAGAACACAGGTTGAAGATATGGGGTCCTTGCAGACACCCCTGCTGTGCTTTGGCCTCGCTTGTTGACTTTTTAAAAATTACATCTTAAAACAACATTTCCTAAGTTTAACCTCCAGTTGAAGTTTAAACATTGAACTGTTAATAAACCAAAGGAATGTATGCAGAGCCCTACCCTGCTTTCTGTGGATCCACTGTTCTCAGCTGTTACCAAGCTGAACAAGGCTGGCTTCCAGCCATTGTTCTGAACATTGGCTTCGACCCCACCCCCATGGTCTTTTTCTGTACACATCTTAGGACGTAGGAGAAGCTCCTAGGTCTAGAGAGACTCAATGATTCCACAAGCATTTATGCAGCACTCTGCACCAGATACTGCAGCAAGTGCTGTAGATACAAGGATAGATAAGATGGAGCGCTCACCCTCAGGGAGCTCCAGCCAAGATAAAAACAACCTCAGCTGTGAGTGTTACAACAAAGGCATCCGTGGAGGAGATCCGGAAGAAGAAAGCAGCTGAAAGCGGCACAGTCCGCTGCCCGTGCTGAGACGTCCACAGACTCCCCGCCTAAATCCCCTGCATATCTTCTTTCATTTTTACTGCCTCGGCAACCTTAGGAGGTGTTGGTGGCTGTGCTTTATGAAGACTGATAAGGGGAAATATCTAACTTTGTGTCCAAAGCAGTAGGTCAGAGAGTCCATGGACTGGTGCTGCCCGCATTTCAGACACATCCTCCCACCTCAAGTAACCCACCAGAAAATTCCTCACAGACATGCCTGGAGGCTTGTCTCCTGAGTGATACTAGGCCCTGTCAAGTTGACAATATTGACTGTGACATTTATCCCAATCTTGAAATCTTCTGTCTCCCAGGCAAGGGTGTGGCTCTCCTCCAAAGAACAAAGAAAGTTTGCAAAGTGGGAAATGGGGAGAAAATTAATCAAAAAAAAAAAAAAATGAAGTGAAGAAGGCAACAGAGCCACGCATAGGAAAACATCCTCAAAACAAAGGAATCCTTGGCTGAGAGGAAGGCTAATCAAGACCTTTCTAGCAAAATGCTACTTATAACAGTCCTCCAAATACATGAGACCATCCAGGTATTCCACAAACCTCATTGAAATCTTTTGGGAATCAGTGAACAAGCGGAACTTAGGCTCCAAGTTGGCCAAGAAGTGAAACGGTCTTCACATGCCCACCAAGGGAAATGTCTGCTTCAAAATGAAAAGAGGGGGACTGGAAGAAAAGGAGGACTGAAAGTTAATGGTCCTGCTCTCTTTTGAGGTATGAAAGAGTTGAGAGGTCCGTGAGATATTCCTGCTTCTTAGGGACGCGGAAAGATGGGATATGATCTTTGGTTTCTTAAGTGAAAGGGCACTCTGACTTTGAACATATGGGAGAGACCCAAAGGACCAACTTTTTAAAAATTCAATGATTTGAGTCTCCAAAAGCTGAGTCATTAAAAATGCCACGTGAGCAAAGGATTATGAGACAGGAAGTATTTCTAGAACCATGAAAACAAACAGGAGATTGCAACTCCTTTGGACCTCTTCCCAGGGAAGCAGAGATGCTGAGTCTCCACAGAGAAGCAGAAAAGCTGGGAATGAGAAGCAAAGAACTGAAGGTGCTATGAACCAACAGCCTGAGAGGAGATAGAAGCTGGAATTCAGATGCAAACTTATAAGAACATGATTAAAAAAAAATACCTTGAGTGGTGTATCTACAAAATCTGTAGATACGTTCAGCTTAGTGAGAGAGGTTATGAATTTTTGTCTAAAAGAATTTTATTAGTACATATTTGCTATATATACTAATAGGATTCAGTTTAATATTCCACACATACAGTTTGCATGATCATAATCAACCATTCTTCTTCCATTGCACCCCTCTTGTCCCTGATGCCCTTTCTAGTCCCTTGTATTCACTATTCTATTTTCAAACAGACCAGACCAGACTGGTCCAGACAAGTCTCGACCAGTCCAGTCCAGACCAGACCTGTCTCCACCAGTTCAGACCAGTCCCAACCGGTCCAGACTGGATCAGACCAGTCTCAACTAGTCTCAACCAGAACAGACCGGTCTCAACCAGTCTCAACTAGACCAGATGGTCCTGACTGGTCTCGACCAGTCCAGACCAGACCAGACCAGTCTTAACCTGTCTCAACCATACCAGACTGGTCTCAACAGGTCTCAACCAGACCAGACCAATCCAGACACATACAGTTTGCATGATCATAACCAACTACCCTTCTTCCATTGCACCCCTCTTGTCCCTGATGCCCTTTCTAATCCCTTGTACTCACTATTCTATTTTCAGGCTGCCTTATGTCTTCCCTGTATAGGAGGCTGATGTAGGAGGTCCTTCTGTCTATGTGTTGCTTTTATTGGTTAATGAATAAAGAACTGGCTTGGCTTCTAGCATGGGAGGAGGAAGGCGAAGTTAGGAGATGCCATGGATCTGCCACCAGAGATAGAGGTGCTGAAATTTTGCTGGTAGGACATGACCTCATGGTGATGCACAGATTACTAAAAATAGGTTAAATTAAGATGTGGGAGTTAGCCAATAAGAAGTTAGAGCAAATGGTCCAAGAAGTGTTTAAATTAATATAGTTTCTATGTGATTATTTCAGGTCTGAGCTAGCCAGGCAGCCAGGAATAACAAGTGGCCCCTCCATGCAACAGGAAGCAGTATTCACAAGAGTTAAGACTTGCTATCAACCAAGATGCCCATTGACAGGTAAGTGCATAAATCTGCTATGTATGTACACAATGAGGTGTCTTCCTTATAAATGTCTCCACTGGGGGAGGGCAGTGAGTGGACATGGAAGGCTACCGTTACACAAACAGGAAAGAAAAAAAGAGTCAGGTACAGAAAAACAAATACCAAATGTTCTGGACAGAAGCCCCCAAAGCAAGCATTAATGATCATGGCTGGGAAGACGGCTCAGCATGTAAAAGGCTTGCACCGGACAAGCTAAGTGTGAGTCCTAGAACCCGCAAAGGAAAAGGAGAACTGACTACCACAAGTTACCCTCTGGCCTCCATGTAGCATGGAGCCTGCACAAGAACTTATATGTGCACTTATGCATGTGTGTGCACGTACACATATACATGACTCAAGCACTCAAACACACTTTAAAAAAGAATCTGTACCCTTTTTTTTTTTTACAAAATGTAATTAAATCAAACTAAAATGTAGCTGCATGGCTAAGAAACAATCAACAGAATACAGAGGCAATGATAAAATGGGATATTGGCAACTCTTTTTCTAGCAGGATTAATATTTTAAAAAACATCAAGAATTCAAGAAATAAAAAATGTTAGAAAGAGAGCAAGAGTTAAGCAGGAAGCCTAACTCAGACCCCATGTCCTCCATTTCCCCATCAGTGGAACTCTTCACATAACTATAAAGTATGCTGAGAAGTGGGCTTAGAGCTGCAGTTCTAAACCTGTGGATCACACACCCCTTCAACGGGAGTCACCTAAGGCCATTGGAAAACACGGAATTACAGTTATGAAGTAGCAGAAATGCATCCAGGGGAAAATCCCCCCATGGAAATGTAGATGCCCTGCGGTTGCTTTTCACTGTGACCTTTCCACTATGGAAGGATGGTATTCATTTGCAACTCAAGATGGTCTTCTGGCCCTCGTTGCAGTCAAGAGCATCAACCGTGCCATTTCAGAACTGTTCGTTGGTGTTCCTAAAACTTCAATACTGAGAGGCTAGCTTGTTTAGAATGGAGAAAACAGTCTGCAGCAACCCATGCCATCAGAAATTGAGTTATGACTCTTGCTCACCAGAGAACTGGAACTCAAAGGGTGATTTTTTTTTAAAGCAGTAGCTGACAGTTGTGAGATACTTGAATTACTTTGTGCTACACAGTGGAGAGAGTCGCCAAGTGGATCCAAAGGGAGGGAGGGGAAACAGGGATTAGAAACAATGCATTCTGGAAATTCATCTTAGAGTATGAATAGCAGAAGTCATTACAATGACATATACTCCAAACCAAGGTATTTGCCATTGAATAAAGTAATTATTATTCATTTATCTCTGTGAGGATTATGAAAATTTGTTTCTGATCAGGCTCCCATGTATTTGCAGGCATGATTATAAGGGTAGATTTGTCATTCCCAAATAAGCAGATAATCTTCCTGTGTAATGAGGCTCTCTTCTCATAGATCAAAATGTATTGTAGAAATCTCAAGTAAATGATGCTTCAGACACCATTTGTTACTTCTAAGTTTATTCAATGTGATTAAACATTAAAAAAACAATAAAGCACCTCTTTTATCTCATCCTTTTCTCTCTTTTTGAATTTCTTCCACGTGAATTTATTCCAAGCAATTCTGATAATGCTGGTCAGAGAGTTCAGAGTTTATTCTTTCCGCTCATCGTGCTTGATATGATTAGCAACAGTGTTCAGCTTCATGTGGCACAGAGACCATATACCATGGAGTAAAGAGTCTGAGCCTTATTATTAATTACAACAAGAAAACTATTCTGTCTTTCACAGCCACAGTACCTCAACTGTCAAATGAATATAGGATGCTTTAAGAGGTACAATGTTCCTCTTCGATTGAGCATCACCAATTCCAGGTATTCACGCAGCTGTATCCTGGAAGGTGATGAGATTGTTAACAACAGAATACACCTGCCCTCGCCCCACCTGGGTCTCTTTGCTTGGTAGGGCTCCTGACATGGCAAGAACATAGTCAGTGACCTAACAAAAGTTGTAAGAGGTCTGTAGTTGATACCTTATTCATGTGTAGTCTTATGGAAGCCAAGTGTGTACACTCAGTTTTATATCATGAGCTAGTCTCTTTGTATATGAGTCTGAGTCTCCCAGTGGGAATATAGATCTGTGTCTTATACTACTTAATGTTTTAAAAAATAATAGTTTTTTAAAACTTCTACCACTCCATCAGTAAAGTCAACCCATACATATATTTATACATAGAGGGTTTCCTTTTATTTTAAATTATGACCTGGACTTGTATTAGGGTCTGTTAGTGCTTTACTATTACAGAATAAACACAGTGGCTTAGATGAAATAGACATTTATTTCTTTTCCAATAAAGATCTGAACTGATGATACACAATCCAGCCATGTAAGTAAATTTGTTCCTATCTTCTTGCTCCTAGCTAATCCAAAAATGCTGGCCTATCCATATGGCTGAAATGAGCTTGTCAATGGAAAAAAAGGGGCGAGGGAGAAGTGAAATCCAGGGATATCCTTTTTAAACACTGAAAGTTAACTTGTACAGCACTGATTTTCAGGGTCCATCAAACAATATTTTGTCAGTGATCATACCTAGCTGCAAGAGAAGCCGGAAAAAAGACTATCTAGCTAGTGGTGGGGAGAGAGAGAAAAAGAATGTGTGTCTGAATTGAACCTTGAGGAATCCATTACAAGGAGGAGAAAGGAAAAGTGGACCCCAGGGCAATAGTAATCCCTGCCATAGTCATCACATTCTTGATTAGAAGGTTTCATATCAAATTCCAGATTACTGACTTCTTTTTTAAAAACAAAGATGGAACAAAACATGGCTTAGATTCTAATATAATCATTGTATGGCTGTGAATAACAGCTGCTCCTTTAAGGAACATGTGCAATTTCTATTTTGGTCATGACTCTCATCAGGCCCTTATCTCCTACCTACATTCTGTCTCCATTATTCATCCATATCCTTAGTCCAGTCTCTGTGGGCATGTGAGTTCTCACTTAAAGCATGTACCATAGTGTTGGCCAACACCTCCTATGACTCAAGCATAGCAAACACTTTTTCCATATCATCTCATGTCATCCTCAGAGCAATTTTGCAAGGTACCTTTCTTTCATCTGTAATACAGCTAAATAAACTAAGGCTCCGTAGGACTGGACAACTTAAGTTTATCTAGACACGACAGACACACACTTGCTTTGTCTGACTCAAATGTCCAAGGCAAGATATGGGTGAATGTGGGGCCAGAAAGAATGCTTCAATTTTGTATTTTCTTTGGTAAAACAATCTTCTGATTTCTTGCCCAAGGCATCTTTAATCCGACTCTTCTGACAAAAGAATACTCTATTTAGTAATGTCAGTAATTAAAGGGATAGATCCTGAGTCAAGTGAAGTGAGCATACCAGCCTAGAGTGGAAGTCTTGGAGGAAAACTCCTACCTTCTGGAAGGCTCTAAGATTTCCACCAAGCCTTTAAATGGGTGCCCACCCTCAGCAGTGCCGTGCACTGTCCTCCCAGCTGCCTCTCTCTTCTAGGTTCCCCTTGGCTACTCTCACCCTTGAGTAATTCTGCTTTGCTCCAACTCCAGCCCCCTCCATGGTCACTCCTAACCAAGGTAAGCCCCTCCCCACTGGCCATCCTCAGCTCTTAGGGTCTTCAATTCTCATTACTAACTCTTGGCACTCAGTTTCTAGGTGTGCCTCCAATCTCTCTAAGGGAACAACAAGCCTGCAAGACAGAACCAACAGAGAAAACACCCAATAAATTAGGTTACATGTTTCTTTTTTCAAAAATTCAAATGAAACACTTAATGTTTCTATCCTTAAAACTATCATTTCTCTTTTACCTCTGATGGCCACACCATCGCTGTAGAACAGGGGAAGAGTATAAAAGAAGTAGAGAACATATTGTCTGAGAATTCAGAGATCAAGTCTGTGAGCTCTCTTTTCATTCATTCATTCATTCATTTTATAAATTCTACTAGGTATGCACTATGGGCCAGACCTTGAAATTTGCACCAGAAACTCAAGGATGAACAAGATGAGGTTATAGCCTCCACAAGGCCTCCTTCTGGCTGGATAATAATTACAAAGTCAAAGAGGCTCTACAGAAGTGGAAGCGCCATCAAGGAGTGTCAAAACCAAGCCACGTGCAAGTTTTACCACCCCCCTACGCCCAAGTGTTCTCACGAGGCAAGACAGACATAATTGTTCTACCCTTGCCTGACTTTTGCAATCAAATGAAGCAAAGTTCTGGATTCGTAAGATATCATTATGGAAATTTTCTGTTTTGTTCTCCCACTAGTCTTGACAACTTTCATTAATCTTTGTAGTTCTTACTCAAGTTTTTTTTTTTTAAAATAAGTGATTCACAGCTACATAACAATTAGTGATAAAGTTAATTAGAATCCAGGTTTCCTAACTATTCTTTTTCAGACACTGCTCACTTCCTGACATGAAAGATCACTGGTGAGGAGTAAGTAGAAGCAGGTACTCATTAGTAAGGGGCTGGAAAAAAAAATCTCACTTACAGAGGGCATGCATTTCTTCCTGCCTCACAAGATGGAGACAGACACTTTCAGTCCAGAGGGAGGAAGACCGGTTGACGGTGGCTACCACTGTGTGTGATTTTTCACAGGAATGTGAGTACCTTGGAAGACAATGACAAGAGAGCCTGGAGATGCAGGAAGAATCATGATGCAGGGGGATGACGGTGTTCCTCACTACGGTCCTGATCCTGTGGTGCCTGCTCACAGTCATCCGCATCTGCCTGAGGAGAAAACCAGTCATCCGTGATGGGTAACTCTCTGTGCAGATTTACAGTGTCATCCTGTGACTCACCCCCCCACACACACACACACCAAAGAGAGGCTGTAGGGAAGGAGGGGGAGCTATTCAGAATGGTGTCTCCACAAACACGCTCCTGGAAATGCAGAGGGAGAAGAAAGCCACAATTAGAATGCAATAGCAAATGCGGTCACAGCTTCCTCTCCCAAGCACCTGGAGCCCCAGAATAAAACCAGCGAGGACCATAGGTAACTGGCACTGTATTAAACACAGAAAAACAGAGGCCTGTCTCCCGCCAGTCAGGACTGGTTCCCAAGAAGGAGGAAAACATGGCGTTCTTGGGTGCCAATCACATATTGTTAGAAACTAGCAATGGCATTCACTTGAAACCTAAAAGGACCCTGAGTCAGTTCTGACAAGTATAACAAGCCCTGCCTAGCTACAGACTTGAAGAATTTCTAATCGCATATAAGTTATCATTATCTAATCTATCTAATCTCATCCGTATACAATTTAGATCATAACTGGATACTTCTCATTGTTCTGTGACTCATTCAAAGAGTGTTTGGGGCAAATTTTATTTTACTTATCTTTTTTTTTTAATAAACCAAGCATCTTGATTCTATCACCTGGAGCTCTTTTGTCAGAGAAAAGCCAGGCAGGGAAGGGAAATTGTGAATAGTGGAGGAGTCAGAAAGGACACAGTGCTGTCCTCACCTTCCCTTGAAGCAAGGAAACTAAGGTTCAAGGAAGCCAGCATGTGGACGGTCTGATCTGCCTTTGTATAACACTAATAAAAACAAAGCAGGAAGCATTGCCCCTATGGACCTATTAGAGCTTTAATTTCTATCCATGTAGGCAGAACATGATGCCTTCAAAACCTTTTTCCTACTATATACCCATCCTGTACATCCATCCATCCATAGCAATACACTGAGTAGGGCCACGACCGCTTTGTCTGCATTATACCCCAAAGAATCCAAGATGTCCAAACCCATGATTTCCTAAACATCAGCTCTCTCAATCAACATTTACCTCAGATGTGTCCAGAGAACATCTTATCTACACTGAGATTTCTAAGCTACTGAAACAGAATCACAGAACAAGCTATGTGAAACATGATTGCTACAGTAGGGGAAGGTATACAGAGCAGTGGGGAATAAAGAAAGAAAAGATAACAACTACGTTATGCGACTTGGAAACAGGGAGAAAGTGGGGGGCAGCTTCCCTACTTGATGAGGGATGACTTTCCCATTTAATATGAGTAATTCTCGAGCTGGGTGACAAAGAGTAGGCAAGATTTGTGTGCGTGGCTGATTGTCTTGTTCCTCTGTATGACCTAACTCTGAGCTAAACTCATTCTGCCTGAGCCATTTGCTGAAGGAAGAAAGGAAAGCAGGATTTCTGTTACAGGCCTGGAAAAGTCTAGCAGACATCCACTGACTTGCTGATCTCCGCTCTCTAGCCCTGGTCAAGGTTGACGGTTCAGAAATGAGCTCTTGACAAAAGGACCACAGTGTCAATTCTTTGGAATCTGGGGTTAGAACCCAGAAAGAGAGCCTTGGTCTTTCTGGATTAGTCTATAACTTAAACACTGGGCATGTTAGAAGGGTCTGTGCCTCCTACCATGAGAAGAGGAAGCAAGGGAAGATCGTGAAGTGGCTACACAGAGAGAAGCCGAGGTGAAAGGAGGAGTGAGGAGAGACCGGAAGTGCAGTCCAGATTCCTCCTGCCTTGCAGGCCCCATACTGAGACTCAATCATAGTCCGGCCTTTATGCTCCTGGAACTCCTTTGCTTTTCTTTCCAGTCAATTTTCTACATTTTATTTAAACTAGGTTTGCTTGTTTTCTGATATTTTGAAACCAAAGCACTTTCTCTAGTGATAATGGAGGCTGGGTGGAGGGGATTCCAGATAGAAGCTTAGCATAAACAGAAGTCCGGCAGTCTGAAAAAGCTACTTAAAGCGCACACTTGGGTCCTCTATGGTCTCAAAGGAATACAATCTTTAGATCAGCAAATCCCAAGATAAAAAGGGATGATACATGACAGTAATGCACCTATCTTCCTCTGAACATCTCTACATTTGGCATGTGCCTCCTCAGAAAACGCTGGGAGGCTCTTCAAGTTCCACTTAGCATAGAAGCACGGGAGAAAGCAAGCTTTCAGAGTCGTTCACGAAACAGACTTTGGAAACTAATTAAGTTTAGGAACTTGTAAAGAGTCAGACTGGAGAGATGGCTCAGAGGTCAAGAGCACAAACTACCCTGGCAGAGGACTCCACTTCCAATCCCAGCATCCATGTCAGGATGGATCCTACCATTTCAGCTCCATGAAATCCAGCGCCCTCTTCTGGCCTCCATGGGCACCTGCGCTCACATGCACATGCCCACACACAGACATGCACACATACTCATAATTAAAATTTAAACTGAAGAAAAACTCATCAAAATATAAAATGGATAGCATCACTAAGGACAGAGATGGATACCCAAGTAGAACATCTTTTTTTTTCTCACTTACAGTGAGATGCAATGATGACAGACCCAGGAATACTTGACGTCTGCCCACACAGGAACTCTGTATTCTGTGACCAGTGGATCACAATCTCCATATGCACAGTGTTTAAAATTCATTTATTCAAGCATGCACTGCTCTATTACACCAGCATTAATTTTCCACCAGCCTTTCCTTTTACCTCTTCCATCATGTCAGAAGTTACTAACATATCCTCCTGATACATTTTTAGCCCACTGTCTACTCTGAGACATATTTCCATTCTAATGAAAAAAAGCCTAAGTCCTAATATTTCCTACCTATCCACACTATGGAGCAGCAGTGAGGACCACTTCTGGAATTACAACCTGGCATCACCTGCTGAACAAGCAGGCAGGGTGAAGCTTATTAGTATTACAAAAGTGTTACAGAATGAGCCTGCTCTTTGCAAAAGACTGAGTTCCCGGGTCCCTGTTCTACTCACTTCTATAGCACAATTAAAATAGGATGTGTTTTTTTTTTTCCCAAACACCATTTCCAGACTCTCTCTTAGGACTGTAATTATTGTTATATGATGGGTTTAACCTATGTTGGACTTAATATCTTTGACAAAATATTTCTAAGTCACAGTTCTGGGAAGCTCTTCAAGGAAACCATTAGTAGAAGCTGGTTTGTTTTTTTTGGGGGGGGAGGGTTTGGTGCTTAACAGAGGGGATGTGAATGAGGCATGGCCTCTCTGGGTTATTGCTCTCGGGGTCAGCTGCAGCCATGTGACCACAGGTGCGGGTATGGAACACACACAAATCTTTGTCCCGCCAACCAGCTTCTAAATAATGACACAGAGACTTATTATTAATTATAAGAGCTCAGCCTTGGCTTAGGCTTGCCCCACTAGGTCTTATAACTTAAATTAACCCATTTATATTCATCTACATTTTGCCTCATGGCTTTTTACCTTTCTTTCCTTCTATATGTCTGACTCCCCCCATATCTCATTGCTTTCTCACGAGCGCCTAGATTCATTTCCTCCTTCCTTTCTCTTTGCTGGGAAGTCCCACCTATACTTCCTGCCTTGCTATTGACCATCCAGCTTTTTATTACACCAATCACGGCAACACATTTTACATGGTGCAAAAATATCCCATGACGCGCACTCAACGGCATGCCTGGCACCGAAATAAACGATCTCCGGCTCTTGTCCAGGAGGCGGGTATCGATCTGAGTTGTGATCTTTCCCTAACCGACTTTCTGAGGATTTCTAAAATAGTTCACCTTAAGGAAATAGAGACTCATGTATTTTTCCTTTGTGCTTTCACCAAGAAAAAAAAAACCCAACATGTTACAAGAGATGAATTTTGATATACAAGAAGCATCAGCGTTTTCTGTGATGGTTAGATGAGAGCAAACCAACCTGAGATCTTAAGAAATCCACGGTCCTTTGACCACCAAGGCCATTTTGCTCCATCAAGAATCAGACCACACATTACAGCTGCAGGACTTGAAACAGCCAAACCTCAGAGCATTGGAAGCCACTGGGAAGGAGCTGTTTATGGAAGGTGTTCTCTCTCTGCCTGTGTTGACCTGTTTGGACACCCAACTGAAAAAAAGAGCCCTGTAGTCTAGTTCTAGCTCCTCCTTGCGTTGTGACCTTGAAAACATCTCAGTTTCTCTGACCGGTGCATCGTGCATCTCTACGTCAGTCAGGCAGCAGTGGCTGACAACCTAGCAGACATCTCCAGTCCTTTTCTCCCTCAATTATTTTCTCTGTCAAAGAGACTGCAGGTGCTGTGTTAACTCTTCTCCAACTTCCTTTGTGGTCGGGTTCCTGCGAGTCTGCAGAGGGGGATTTGGGAGAAGTTTATCCTTTAAAGGGGGAGAGACAGGAGAACACCTCTCTCTCTCCACCCTGGATATATTATTTTAGACCTTTTGGTGGGAGTTTGATGCTTGGAAATTGTCACAGAGAGACGCAGCGGGAAAAGAAGGACCAAGAAGAAAGCAGTGTTTTTACGGCAGCGTCACCAATACCACGAGATAACAAACTACAACCTTCTGCAGATTTCATAAGAGCATAGCACATATCCTCATGAGGAAAAGTGTGGTGTGAGAGTTCCTCTTACTTCCAAACAATGTATCACAACCAGTCTTCTATAAAATATGACTCTCAGGCCATAGCCTGTCTTTAGAGTTGTATACGAGATAAAATTTGTGAGAAAGCTTTTGTGTCCATGCTTAGTCTCCCCAATATCTTTCCTCTGGGCTAGTTTTCTTATAAAGAAATGGTAAGGTCATACAGTTGTTCACAGTGTTCTTCGGATTGATAATTTTGGAAATATCGTGTTCTTTTTCCCATAGGAAGCTTCCCTTCGCAGTGGCAGCGGGACTTTGACAGAATAGAGACCTCCCTTTGCAGCAAGCACCTGTGTGCCCAGGCAAGCGATAGACCAAACTGATAAGACAATGGAACCAATGTAAAAGTTAGTTATCCCAGGGCAAAGTGGGTAAATTTCAACGGGATGAGATCTGACAAACCCTGTCAGGAAGGTTTCCAGTGTTTTTCCAACTCATCTCTCCCCAGAAATTTCCACTGGACTTTAAGCATTTCTGTGGCCAGAATTTTCTTGACGTGTACTGAGAGAAGTATCACACAAGCTTGAGAACTTTAAAGCCCTGAGGAGATAGAAGGCAGAACAGATGGTTCTGGAAATCATTGTGAGTAGTAAAAGAAAGAACGTGGGCTTTACAGCCATCGGGCTGTGCCTGAGTGTGTGTCCCACCACCTACCATCCTGGTGTCTCAAAAAAGCCCCTAGGGTGATGTATAAATTATTTATACAGTGCCCTGCCCTGACTTGTTTTTCTTCATGTCCAATAGAGAAAACCAATAGGATCATATAGCAATGTCTTCATAAACTGGAGAATGCTGCGTAAGTAGAGAGCTATAAAGCTTAATGATAAGGATCCGGATGTAGCCAAAGGGCACAAGTACCTGAGGGAGGAGTAGATGGCAAACAGTCCCTGCTTAATATGTCAGACCCAGGCCATCCTTTCCTGGCTTCTTCTCTCTGGGTCTAGCTGTGGAGTCTATGCTGGAGTTAGGGTCAACCCACGGTTTCAGACTTAGCAACCAGCAACCCGATAGTTACCTTAACATCAGAGCTGGAAGAAACACCCACAGTGTGGGGCTCTTTTCTCCCCATCTGGTCTGGAATTTTTCCAAGACATCAAATCTCCTCTGAAAACATTCCTTCTTTCATCTGTCTCTAAGTGCACAGGAGAGCCTCGTATATGAAGCCCAGTGGAATGGAGAAAGAGATCAGGGTGCAAGTCTGCAAACTCCAACCTCTGCGGAGGCTTGAGTTAGCTATGAACCAGCTGTCTTGTACATTTCCTGCTGCTATATCAGAGCACAGGGGACTGGATAATTGATAAAGAACAGAGATTCATTCAGTCACGGGTCTAAGAGTACAGGATTACAGGGCTGCCTCTAATAAGGGCCTTCATGCTGTATCTCCTCGCAAGAACAAACCCACTTCCCCAGGCTGTGGATGTAGCTCAGTTTTTAGTGTGCTTCCGAACAAGCACAAAGCCCTGGGCTCCATTCTGTCACTGCATAGACATGGTGTGGGGGTGCATACCTGTGACCCTCCCCACTCGGGAGGCAGAGGCAGGAGGATCAGACATTCAAAGTCATCCTCGGCTATATAGGGAATTTGAGGCTAGCCTGGGCTCAGGAGATCTTGTCTCATAAATAAGCAAATCATTCCATGATAATGACATTAATCCAGTCATGAGGACAAAGCACTGAAGATCCAGTCTCCTCTTATTGGACCCCACACCCTAGTGCTGTCGCACAGGGTTCAAGTTTCCAACACATGGATTTCAGGAGATACACTCAGTCCACAACACTAGCTGAGAAGCACTAAACCAGGCCTCTGTCTTCCCTGAGTCTGTTTCCATGTCTACTGCATGGTCTAGGTTTCCATGTCTACCGTACGGTCTAGGTTTCTATGCCTACAGTATGGTTTAGGTTTCCCTGTCTACCATATGATCTACGTTTCCTTGTCTACCATATGGCCTTGGTTTCCAGGTCTACCATATAATCTAGGTTTCTATGCCTACAGTATGGTTTAGGTTTCCCTGTCTACCATATGATCTACGTTTCCTTGTCTACCATATGGCCTTGGTTTCCAGGTCTACCATATAATCTAGGTTTCTATGCCTACAGTATGGTTTAGGTTTCCATGTCTATCATATGGTCTTGGTTTCCGTGTTTACCAAATGGTCTAGGTTTCCATGTCTACCATATGGTCTAGGTTTCCAGGTCTACCATATGGTCTAATTATGCCTGTTCTACTTGCTTTCCAGGAGCACTATGGAGCTCATAAGACATGACAAGGGAAGAAGGAAGATGAATTCTGGAGAGCACTGTACACATGGAAGTTTCTCCAGGGCACTGTGCGGGTGTGGTAAAAGCTGGTTGGCTCTGAAGTCATACAGACTTAGTCTATGCCCAATGCTGTTAGCTCCTGCTACATGATTCTTAAAGAATTCCTTGTCCTCTTCAAACCTGGAGTCCTTTTAAAAAAAAAAAAATAGGATTCCTAACACTTACTACACAGATTGTTTCAGTGACTAAAAAAGAAAAATCCTGACTCCCCATTAAGCAAACACCACTGTAAATGTTGGTTGTAATCCTGCCTGGGTTATTTTTGTTTGTTTTGTTTTTCTTTGCTTTTAAGTCCATGTCATAGTCAGATAACATGAGTGACACACAGAAACATTCTCAGCATATGTTGCCTCCCAGCTGTACCTAAACAGGCTCTCTAACACATCAAATGGTCTCCTACAGCTGAGATATGAGGAGGAAGCCAAAAACTTAAAGTTCACTATGCCAGCATCCAGAAGACTCCTCCTGACCACCACTGCCGGTTTAGGTCACCTGTGCTCTGTTGTAGAACTATGCCAACATCCTGAAGACTCTTCTTAACCATCACTGCCTGTTCAAACGCCTGAGCTCTCCTGCAGAACAGCCTACAGGAGCCTCTCATTACTCCCACTAGGTTCAGAGAACTCCACTAGGTACCATAGTAGCCAGGCACAGGTGCCTAGAAAAGGCTCTTCAAGCCAAACGTCAAGCCCTCTTATTCTATAATCTGCAAAGGGAATCAGCTGTCTCCTTCCTACAAACTCTATCTCAGCTTCACACAAAGCCAGACTGTCAGTCTTGCCCAACCTGTATCCCTTCGGGGCTCTTCTTACTAGAGCAGTAGAAATTGATCTTCTTCTGCCCAGCTGCTACTCCAACACTGTAGGCAGAGATCACCTGTTCATTTCCGGGCTGCTCAGACCCAAAATAATCACACAGAAACTATATCAATTGTGATACTATTTAGCCAACAGCTTAAGCTTCTTATTAAGTAACTGTTACATCTTAAATTAACCCATTTCTACTATTTTATATTTTACCATAGGGCTCATGGTTTACTGGTAAGGTTCCAGCTGGCGGCTTGTGTCTTTCTCCTTAGCGGTTGCATGGCGTCTCTTTGACTCCACCTACTCTCTCTCTCTCTCTCTACATCTATCTGTTTGGAATTCCGCCTTGCCCTATTCTGCACTGCAATAGGCCCAAAACAGCTTCTTTATTAACCAATGGTATTCCCAGAATACAGAGGGGCATCCCATATCACAGAGTGACAGGTTTTGACAAAAGGCTCAGTAAATAAATGCACATGAATGTATTTTACACTAAAATTAAACATCTAGGCAGCAGATGAATCATGTTTTGCTTCTTTATTGTACTCAGCTTTTCCAATTAACCAATTATCTCCTTGCCCTGATCATATCCAATCAAAGAATTTTGGGGGCATGGTGCTTGATCCTTCCAGGTGTTTCCAGAATCTCTTATACTATCTTCTCCAAAATCCTACAACAGACCAAGAGGGCTCTTAAAATTGAATGAAGACCTCCACTGTGTTACAGCAAATAAGCTGTTTTGACTGTAACATCAAGGAGGGGGTTCCATAAGTGATCAGTAGACTGATGAATTGACAAGAGAACAGATCTGGAGGTTTCTTCTAAAGCCTACGTACCTGGTCCCCTCACACTAGCTCGCTTAAATGTGTTTTTTTTTTCCTCCTTTGTAAAAGTCCATTTAAGTTAGAAATAACTATAACAACCTTACTCTGGAGATATATACATACATATTAGACACATACACTGACTATATTTATATAGAAGAGTTATATTGAAATATTTATTCAGGCACTATCTTTCATCTAATCTAAACCATACTATCTAACATATGAATTTAATGTTCTTGTCTTTTAAAAAAGGCCCCTGCTTCTTGCTGAACACACTTTGGTTTCCCCACATCTTCCCAATACTCTTTTAACAAACGCTCAGAAATACTCACTGGGTGCTCATAGTGTGCCAAGCACAGCATTACATGGCAAACAACAATACAAACACAACCCCATTTCTCAAAATTTCACATAAGAGCATTTTTAAAACCTAATAAAAGGGAGGCTTGAGAGATGGCTCCCCAGTTAGGAGCACTGGTACTCTTGGGTGGGTTCCCAGCACCTACATGGAGACTATCAACTGCCTGTAACTCCATTTCCAGGGGATCTGATGCCCTCTTCTGGCTTCCACCGGTACTGCATGAATGTTGTACTTACACATGCAGTAAAGACGCTCAAACACAGAAAATCAAAATAAAATACATAAAGCCGCATTTTGAAAAACAATAAAAAGGTATAACACAGCCACAGGGGAAATCTGGAGTGAGAAGGACAAACAGCCTACAAACGTGGAAGTCTTCACTCGGGTTCTCATTCTGGAGGCTTAGGAGGTGTCCAGCCTGGAGCCTGTGGGCTACATGAAGCTGAGGAGCTGTGAATGCAGCCCAACACAGAACGGCAAACTCACTTAAAACCTTGTAAGATGTTATGAAGAACTCAATAGTTCATACATAGGCATGAACTTTGCAGTAACCTGTCTTGATATTGCCATGCCAAAGGCTGGGGACACCAGCCGTGTTAGCATACCCTAGTCCCCTCCTGTCAACAGATTCTTCTTCATCCTTTCTTTTTTTAATATTTATTTATTTACTTACTTATTATGCATACAATATTCTGTCTGTGTGTATGCCTGCAGGCCAGAGGAGGGCACTAGACCCCATTACAGAGGGTTGTGAGCCACCATGTGGTTGCTGGGAATTGAACTCAGGACCTTTGGAAGAGCAGGCAATGCTCTTAACCTCTGAGCCATCTCTCCAGCCCCCTTCATTCTTTCCTTCGTGTTTAATTTTACAAGCAAAGTTTCCAGAATTTTGTTTCCGAGATCCACGTGTATCCTATTCTAAAGCCCTGAGCCTGTTTTGCACTCACATCTACAATATTTTGACATGGTTTGCACCTGGGAATACGTATCTTAAATATTTGCTTAGCCATAAATGCTTCAGGCTTACTTCTCTTCGGGGAGAAAGAACTCAGAACTCACTATGCATTTCACCTTTCGACTAGGAAATTAGTGAGCAAACTCGAAAGCAAGGGTAACTGTTTCTTCCCCTGAGGTGAAGGGAGTTGTCAGCAAATACGCATGCCTGCACTTGCTGGTTTGAAAGGTACTCAGGAAAATCCCTTCCCGGAAAAAGGTCTCCTGAGAGACAGGACAAAGCATGAGCAAAGAGGTTAGAAGTCAAGAGCCGAGCGCGGTGTCAAATTCTCACATTTGCTAGCTGGACTTTAAAATAAGACAAGATATAACCCAGCGTTGAGACACAGGCATGTGACAGAGATGGCAAGTGGATACAGTATGTGAGACAAGCATACGAAGTTCAGTCAGTCAACTATTATGGGGGGGAGTTGGGCCTGACGGGGAGGGGAGAAAAGAAAGTGCCTTAGTCTGAGCATTTCTGTCACCTTATCTCTTTTGTCCTTTGTATAGGCAAATATTTATTACTATTATAAGTTTCTAAATGTAACTAAAATATAATTATACCATTTCTCCTCTTTTTCCTCCCACCTACCCGTCTGATGTCTGACCCCACTCCCAAGTCCGCGGCCTCCTCTTTAACTCTTATTGTTACATATACACATAAATGATTAAATATCTAAATACAACCTGCTGAGCCCATGTGGGGTTTCCTGCCTGCGTATGTTTCTAGAGCTGACCAGGTGGATTCGGGTAACCAATCAGCGGTCTAATTTACTTTCTCACAGCAGTTGTTAGTTACATGCTTGCTGCTCTCCAGCTTGGGGCGGCGGGGGGGGGGGGGGGGTGCTGCAAGAGTTCTATCTTTGGAAATTCTCTCAGCTGTTCTTGGGACTGCTCAGGCCTTGTTTCGACGGCAATGCTGTTGCGATGTCATGGTGTCACTTCCCCGTCACAGATTTGTGATGGATCTTAATGCCTGTGGTGACTCGGAGGTGGAGCTTGGAGATCTTAATAGATGGCGGTTGGATTTGTATTCTTATAAAGGAGAACACAGAGCCACTAGCTAGCCCATCCGCAAAGTGCTGTCTATGAACCAGAAAGTAGATTTCCACCAGACACCAAATCTAGTAGAACCTTGCTCTTGGACTTCCCAGAAGCCAGAACTGAAAGAAGCAGATTTTGGCTACCTAGTTGATTTTGCTCAACAGCTCAAATAAACTTCAGACGAGAAGACGCAAGATGGAGGGTACTCCAGCTGGGTCACAGGGCAAGATTCAAAACTAGCCACGGGTAGGAGAGGACAGGTGGGGCGGGGCAGCCCTCGGGACCGTGCTGTTTCTCCAGAGTGAAAGACGAAAAGGTGGGAGCAGTGGATGGGAACTTAAGATGCAGGTGTGAAGATGCCCAAGCAACGGAGAGACAGGGAATCAGCTACACCTCGATCATGAGATCTGTCCCAAATGGGACCTTGAGGAACGCACGTAACTCCTAGTTTTTTTTACAGTCAGTTACCCTGGGTTCCACAGAAAAGGACCCATCAGTGCTTAATCTGGTGTCTCGTCATGCAAGTTATCCTCTCTCTCTCTCTCTCTCTCTCTCTCTCTCTCTCTCACACACACACACACACACACACACACACACACACACCCTACTCTCTACGTCCTCAGGCCCTGTTCCCTCCTTCCTCTAGTGTCTTCACTTCTCCTTGGCCTCTTCCCACCCTGGTGTCTAGTTTTCAGCTCACTGCACTTGAACTCACCAAGAGAGGGAATCTGTTAGTAAGACCCACCCAGCACAGAGCAGCCCTGCTGAGCAGAGCTCACATGCCAGGCTGTAGGCAGGATGTGGGTCAGTGGTACCTGCACTCATTCTTGGCTATTGTCTACACAGAGAGTGGGAGGGCACATTGTTCAAAGCACACTAGCCTAAGTATAAATGCTTTGTTCAGTAGCATCTTACCCAAGTGCCCACAAACAAAGGGTTTTTCTACTAAGGTAGAAACGTAGTTCTGCTCGGAAGTGCATGCTGCTCAGCGGGATGAGGAAAATAAAGTTGGAACAGGATGTAACAGTGTGTGGGAAAGTGACCCAGGCCCTGGAGAGTCTTCTGTTCACAAGTAACAGAAGAGCAAGCCACAGATGCAACACTTTGTACCAACTTAAATCCAATGTTCACAGCCCTTCAACACCAAACAAGAAAATCCCAGTTCGGTTAATACAGGACTTCTCCTGTATTTTGGGGCATGCACAAAGGATCGAGGGTCTTTTTCAGGACCAGGTCATCCACCCAGGCAGGCAATGAAAGCCCCTGTGACTGTAATTCTTTTCACAGCTTCTGTGCCAGATGAAGGGCACAAGGACCTTCACCATCTGTGTTCTGCTCTAATCTCCTCCAGGGCACTGAGTGGCAGCTTCTGAAGCAGGAGGATAGCCCTGGGGGAAGATGCCAACACCGAGGGCAAACCTCTGCTTCCTTCTTGCTGAAATCCCTGGTGAACCAGGGATGACAGGACTCGAAAAGGATCTCCGTTCCAGAGCCCACATCCACTGTCCTCTGCCACACAGGCCCTGCCTGCCCATCAGAGAGCATGGTTAGGAGAAACCCTGGCCAAACACAATGCATCACAAGGCCATACCCATAGGAGGAGGTTGGTGCGATATCTGGGTGTTCAGAAGGAAATGGAGCAGAGGCAGAAGGCGTGCCAAGCCTGAGAGTCCACTGCTGACCAAAAGGATGGGGGAGACGGTGTTAGAGGGTGGGGGCAGCGAAGAGCTGCCTTTGGGGAGACGTGAGAAACCAATGAGGCAGGAGTGTACCTTTCAGGACCAATTTGGCAGAAAGGATAGAGCTGTATTCAGCTGCGGCTTTAGAACAAATGAAAAGCCAGCTCCCATGCTGGAACAGCAGCAGAAGCAAATTTAGACTCTGATTCTATTTCCCCTAAAGAATGAGAAGATTATCCAAAGTCACAGAGAGAAGTCTTGCAAATACAGGACAAGGGTGAGATACTGTCCCCACAGCTCTCCTTTCCATGGATGCAAAGCCACAGTTACAGGAAGGAGGTCCAAAAACCAGGCTCAGGTTGCCAGGGAAGCACTCAGAGCATCTCAGGGCCCAGGTGCGCTCCGATGGAGAGTGGGAATGATGTAGCGCCCACCTCGCTGTGCTGCTGCAGGCACAGAACTCTCTAGGGACTCTCCGTAGCCTCCTATAGGATAACAAGGCTGCTGCCAACCACGTGATTCCACCGATACCACACTCTAAAACAAGACAATCCTTGAAGGCAATAAAAGCCCAGTAGAGCACGTAGGGGTCTCAGGGCAGTGAAAACATTCCACGTGAGTGTCTTGGTGGACGTATGTCAGTACTCATTTCTCCAAACCCCTAGGGTGTTTGATACCAAGATGGAACCTGTCTACTATGGACTCTTGAGAAGTCACAATTGGGACAATGTGGTTTATCAACTGTTATAAACACAGCCCTGGTGGAGCATGTGGATAATCAGGGCGGTTATGTGTGCATATGCCCAGGAACAGATACTGGGTCGAGCCCTTCAGCTCGATCTTGTTATGAACCTCAAGTCGCTGAAAAATAAAGTTTATTGGGAAAAATCAGTTCAGATCACAGTCGTTGCCAACCAACTCATAGCATGCTAGCATAAGCCACTCTGGTGTTATGTCCCACGGGGACACGGCTACCCCTTTATCGCCCCTTCCAACATGGCACAGGCCTTAGGCTACAGACCACTTTCGTTAGCTTCCCTTCACGGCTTCTCCGAGATAGCATGGCTCCTTGGCTTCTCTGGGTGGAAGAAACAGGTCTACATCATCCGAGATATTAGGAATTGAGGACCCTGTTTCTGCCTCCGTGCTGTGCTTGCTGACTGCTGAGCGATACGCTCCATCCACACTAAGAGGTGCTGAGCCCATGTCCCCTCAATGTGTCCAAGACCTTACGGGATATGCTATCTTTTGCTAGTGTGGCACTCCACCCTGCCTCCCAATCCTGCAAACTGATGACTGTCACAGGGTCCCACACACTCTCTCCTGGTTGGCTCTGTGCTTACAAACATGTCCAGATGGAGAAGCTACCAGGCCACTCATGAACAGACAGCTTTCTATTCTCAGATCTTAAAAACCATCATTCTGTTATAAGCCCTCTATTGGGAAACATCATTATTGTACATCTATTATATGAACCGATTTTATACATTGTATCAGATAATTCTCATTCTAGCCTTTGACTGGGCTTTTCTCCGTTTTCCAAATAAGGAATTCAGGCTTCAGCGGCTGGCTGAGTTCCCAAGCTTCAGACACGGTCAGTGGGACTCTGCTGCCTGTGCTGATGCTCTCTTTGTTCTCAAAGTCCTTCTGGGTGAAACACCGATTTCTGGCTTCGCCTTCTTCTTAACTATGTTTAGTGACAGTGACTTCTGGTGATGCTTTATTCTGGACCAATCTTCCCCACCCTTCATCAACAAGGACTGTGCAGGCCGTCCACTCATGAGTTTCCTTTGGATTCCACTGCAGCCCTTCCTCTATGATGTCATCTTCACGGTTTCTGAAAACCCTGGTGATGGACCCTTGAATTCTTCAGCCTCTACAAAGCCCGTGATTCCTCATGGAATCACCTATGGGAATTTGTAGGGACTTGGAGACCTACAGAATATTCCTTATTCTAAATAGCGTAAAGCACCACCATGTCCATCACTTCCTAGTGTCTCATTCCTGACTCTCAACTCCACCTCGTCCAGCTCTGGGACCCCAAGCCTGGCTCTCATCTCCTCACCCACATTATGTGTCCACTCCAGAATATTCCTGGTATCTTTTGGCCTATGCCCAATTCATCCACTGATCATTCTAGAAGCAAATGCAGCCCTGCTACAAGCTAAGTATCACGCTCTTCCAAAATCTTTCCCAGAAGTCACTGCACCCTGAAAACTGGGAGTAGAATAATAAAATGGCTGTGAGAAATTTTCAATATAAAAATCAGAGGCAAGCTATAAATCCCAGCAGGTTCCTCTATTCTGTTATAGTCTTACAATCAGCTCTCTACTTACTCTGTGTGGGTGGCATTGCCCATAGCAGGCACCCCCTCTGCCTGCTTGCCTTGATTCCAAATAAGCCTCCTCACTTTTAATAGGTGGTTTTTAGTGGGGAGATTATAATAATGCAATGTGAATACCTCCAGCCTTCCTAACTCTACTTAAAGTATCTCTGAGAACGGCCTCCCCCTCTACCTGAGCAGTCTGCTTCTTTGCCAAGACAGCACTTCCCCTTGCTCTTCGTCCTCTTCACTCACCTCTGATGTACCCCATTTTCTCTGCAGTCTCATCTCTCATGAGTTTCCTGTCTTCCCATTGATTCTTCTCTCTGCCAGCTCCCTGCACTATGTCTAAAAACCATACCATCTCTCTGTGCCAAATCGGTGTTCTGGTAAAGGTTCCCTGTGTTTTCACCGGTCATCTCTGAACACTATGAAACAGCACGGTGTTGAGTGGGAAAAGCAGAATAGTGAAAGGTGGATCATGTCTAGCTGAGGGATGAGTATTGTTAGCATAGCAACAGAAAGACATCTACGGTGCAGAGGAGTGTGCACTCACCTGTGTCAAGACAGGAAGACTGATTACTGCAGGGACAATGAGATGGTTCTCTGGGTAACAGCACTCACCTTGCAAGCCTGATTCACCCAAGTACAATGCCCAGACCCACAGTGGAAGGAGATAACCGACCCCTGAAAACCATCCTCTGACCTCCACTTGCACTTTGGCACATGCCTATCTACTTATGCACGCGTACACGTGCTTGTGCACACACGCACACCAATAATTAATCAATTATATTTTTCAATTTTAAGATTCCAAGTTATATTCTAAACCAGCTCCTTACCTCTTCGACCCTAGACTACAGCTATACTCTCCTGAACAGCATCCTGGTTTTAAACACCTTCCAATCTGGCCCTTCATACCCCAAGGGTAAACATTGCTTCATAATAAACACTCCATTCAACAGCTCCAAGATGCAGAAGTATTTCATGGGAACTGTGGAAGGAAACAAGCAACTTGCAAAGTAAACAGTTCACACCATCGCTATCGATTCCACCTATTTAGTATTTATTCCTCGGTCTCTCATTACTTGCTATATGGTCATTTGCATATGACTCATCTTCTTTACTAAATTATATTTGGAGGAAGGAAATGCTGCAGATGCAGGAATTCTGCAGCTCTTTCTACTGAGTCATACAACACCTCAGCTCTTTAGTAGACTGGACTATAAAAAGCACAAGAAAAAGAAATAAGAAATACTTCTGGTTTAAACAAACAAAAAAAACAGATCCTAATTTTATGAATGCTACACATAAATATTTCTCAAATTCAAAAGAATGTGACCCAAAAACTACTAAAGAATGATCAATAAAAGTGAGTGGGTATTTTGCAAAAGAAGCAAAAGAAATCTATAGACTTGAAAAGCTTTGTCTCAGCAGTTAGAGCACGTGCCATGCAGGCATGAGGGCTGGAGCTGGGATCACAGGAACTCACTTAAATGCCAGGGAAGGCAGGGTGGCCCACCTGCAATTCCAGCCTCAGAAGGCAGAAAGACAAGGCTCCCCAGAGCAAGCCAGCTAGTGAGACTTGCCGTAGAGGAGAGAGCCCTGGGTTTGACTGAGAGAGACTGCTTCAAAGCATAGGGTGGAAGAGCCGCTGTAGAAGATTCTTGACACTATTCTCAAGTCTCTGTATACACATATGTACATATGCCTACACAGGCCCACATAACACATGTGCCTACACACATGTGAATATGTATACACAGACCACACACACATATGCTGAAAAAAATTAAATAAGAAAAGCTATGTAGGTTTACTAGTAATCAGAAAAGTAAAAATGGAACAGAATTTTCAACATATGACATATTCTTAAATGAATTGAGCAAAAGTGAAATAAAATAACAATAGATAACATCTCTTGAGTGCTTGTTATGAGCCCTGTTTTCTTCTAGAGACTTCACTTGGTTAATGGCAACACTCGAGACAACCCTAAGAGGTGTTAGCACTCCTTCCACAAATGGATAAGGGACGTCCCCCAGAGTCACAGGACTATCCGGTGCTGAAGACAGAGTCTGAGCTCTTCTTCACTACACTACAGAACTGTATTCCGGACCCTTTTTCTCTTTTGTCTCTTAGAAAATTAAACATTTACCGAACGCTGACTGTGGCAAGAGGGGGCTAAATATTGTGCACAGACTATCTTATCGACTTCATAATAGCTCTAGAAAGGAGTTTCTCTTTTTTAAACAAGCAAGAATATTTCATTTATTTTAATATGTTTTCATTGAAAGAGATCACTTCCTGCTTCCTTTCCTCCCTCCAAGCCCTCCCATGCCTCCAAGACTCTCAAGTTGATCGCCTTTTTCTCTTTGATTATTATTGTCATTGCATACACACATGTGTGCACGTGTATGCACAAGTATGTATAAATACACCTTGCTGAGTCTGTTTTTGTTGCTTGTGTATGTGATTTAAAGGCTGACCACTCTGCACTGAACAACCAGTAAGGGAGTGCATTCCTGGGAGAGGCTAATTCTTCTCTTCCAGCCTTAGCTACCTGTGGTTCTCTCTAGGGTGGGATTCTGTGAAATGTTCCCCTTCCACATTAACATGCCCATTAATATTGCTATTGTTCCATTCTGGTTTATGTAGACAGTGTTAGCAGATACTGCTTCACAGATGACTTCCTGGTGTCCTGCCTCTTCCCATCCTCCCATCCCCTCTCCCACAGTGGTCCCTGAGCCGTAGATGAAAGAGCTGTGATGTAGATGTGCCTGCTACATTTGGGCTTCCCGGGACCCCTTAGTCTGGGCACTACGTCCAGTTTTGATGTCTGTGATAAAAAGAGGCTTCTTTGATGAGGGGATGGGAGCAATGCTATCTGTAGGTGCAATGATCTTTGCTTAACAGGCTAAGATATGAGACTAAGAGAAACTAAAAAACTTGGCAAAAGTATCAACTTATGAATGCTAAAAATGGGCTTGTTTGCACAAAAATTTCCCTTCCCTAGGATGGAATCATCCATGTTAGATTAGGCCCCACCCTCGAGACTTCAGTTTAACCTAATTGCCTCTTTAAAGACCCTGTCTTTAAATGCATGGCACATTCAGAGATCCCAAGGATTCAATTTTCTAAATATGAATTTGAGGGTAGGTAGATACATGCAAGCCTTTGCGTTAGATTTTCCACTTTGGTAAGAAATACCTGAAGAAACTAACTTAAGGGGTGGCGGGGGGAGTTTATTTTAGTTCACAGAGACAGAAGTTTCTAGCCATGGTTGGCTGACTTTCCTGTGTCTGGGCTGTGGTAAAGTCAACCATCACAGTAGAATATAAAAGACCAAAGCTGTTCATCTCTTCATGGCCAGGAAGAATAAGGAAGGAAGAAGAACCATTTAGACTCACTCCCAATGCCTTCTTGCATTTACCACATCTACGGCACCTACCACATCTACCAAGGCTCCTTAGAGCCAGCCAGGGACTAAGCTTTCAACACACATGCCTGCAGGAGACATTCTATACTTAAACCACAACAACCCATAAGACCATGTGAAAGAATAAATTGGATTTGCACATACTTCTTCAAATTCTCTCTATTAGGAAGTCTGGCTAACAGTGTTTCCTAGCTGTGGCCTAGTACCCATATGGAGAGTCCAAATGAAGCCGAGATTCCCTAAGGAAGGTAGTTGTCTTCTGTAAGCCACAGTTTCTCAGATGTAAACCCTATTAAACAAATGGATATCAAGATTAAATGGCTTATGCACATAAAGAACTCAGGCGGATATCTTACTCAAGGTAAATGCTCATAAATACGAGTAAGTAGGTTTCTTTTGGAAGCTGTTTTTTTTGTTTTTTTTTTTTTTTTCCCCACACAGGATCTCATTCTTTAGTCTAAGCTGGGCTGAAATTTACTATGTTGCCAAGGCTGGCCTTGAACTTACGATACATCTCCTACCTCAGCCTCCTGAGTGCTAGGACTACAGGCATAAGCTACCATATCAAATCTGTATCATGACCAAGTCCATCCTAAGTAGGGGCCTGCTTGACCTATATCCAGAACCTTGCTGGAAGTGTCTCAAATACACACGAATCCTATTCAAGCCCTGCTGAGCCTGGTAGTAACCTGCTAGCTAGAACATTCTGGGGAGCACCGTTCTCCTCATCCACTTCCCAGAAACATCAGACAGCTTCCTCTTTCCCTTCAAGATTTACTTTTGCTTTCTTGTCGATGGGTTTGCATTCACTTTTAAGTCCTTTTGCCCAGGTTATATTCACAAGCAAGCACACTGAAGGAATGTCTTCCTTGGTTTTTTTCTCTTCTCACCAAAGGGTGAAGGGAAAGGTCTAAACTAATACTGAAAAGATAAAAGTCCTCCAGTAACCCTTCTTTCCCAAGATTTCACCTTTCCCATAGGTCACCAGTTTGTTTGTCAAAGGAGACCCAAGGTCCGCTGGTGATACATGACCAAGGAACATTTTTTCTCTGATGAACTCTCCTTGGTCATTAAAGGGTACTGGGCCTTTATCATTACAGAAACTAGCCCAGGGCCAATGGAACTCTTTGCTTCCATCTCAGCAGAGTGTTCTCACTGACGTTAACCGAGTACCTTCTCTGTCTGGATCAACACCCAGAAAGAAAAAGCAAAGAGGCATCAGATGACGAACAGGAAATCCGTCACAGTGAGACAAAGCTGCACAGCTAATGACAGACAGGCAGGACTAATGCTGGCAGAAGTAGAGCCATTGTGGACGAAAGCTTAGCTCCCAGAAAGAAGCTGTGACTGACTACCAAGACTAACTCACTGATTAGAACACCAGTGATGTAGAGAGGTTTGGATGTTCTGAGTCCAGAGCCAAATTATCTTGGGTCATCTTTAGTTCCCCTAATAGTCATTTTATGCACCCACCCCACCCAGTATAAGTGAGCTAACATCCTGTGACCACTAGGTAAATCCTTTGGAATGCATAAATGGACAACCAATACCAGCCCCAAAGCTAACATTGCCATCATTAGCATCTGAAGCATGTAACAGTGACAGACTTCCAACTTCACTGTAATCCAACTACAAGATGTACTCACCAATGTATTTGAAGTGTGCACACCTATGGTTTTCTTTGCTGTGCTACTAAAAAAAAATTCATGCAACCACTGCCACATTGACACATAATATTTGGGACAATCTGAATCTATGTCCCTAGACCATGGTCACTCACATTTGGCTCCAGAATGAGTCATCTCTTCTTTATTTTGGGATTAGGACCATGGTCTTGCATTGACACCACACAGGTGGGGTGCAAGCATAGAGGAAGCAGTGGTTATGGCTAGTGGCTGGGAGAAGATGTGTGGGAGACGGGCTCTGTGGGCTTAAGACAATAGATCAGAGAGAGAATTAGTAAGCCATTGGACTGAAAGTTGCCTCCATGTGTCATGGTAAATGAGAAGAACCCTAATAACAAAGAACATGGCAAAGAGAGGATGGTTGAGCAAGCACTAGAAGTCACTCAGGGAGTAATAAGACAGCTACAAAGTGTGGAGACCCAGAAGGGTGAGCCAGTCGAAAGAGGTAAACAGCTCATGCAGGCTTCGCTGTGCCGAGTTCATATGTGGGTGGGTTAAAATAGCAGACTACCTCATACAGAAGCTAAGTTGGGAGGCCTTGGTAGAAGAGACTTCATTTGTCTCCTTTTATGTATGGAATCTAGAAGGGTGAGGGATGACAGATAGTTATGAGTGCAGAAGGAAAAGGAGGCAAGGGAGGGAAGAAAGAAGAAGGCAATGGTGGAGAAAGACAATGTTCATGCCATGTGGGTTCTTATATATGAGGACCAGATACATATGACATGAAAGCACAAGGACTATTCGTGGGGAATAAGGAAACCAGTGAGGGATGGGAGGTGACACGGCGGGGGGGGGGCGGTATAATGGTACAGCAAATATGACCTAAGTACAATGATATATATGTATAAAAGCATCATAATGTAGCATTATTTTGTATACTAACTTTAAAAGAGTTTTTAAAGAGGAAAAGAGAAAACGGAGATCTTCACAATGAGCCAGCAGCATGAGGAAGAGACAGGTCATGCAGGGGATGGCGTAGCATCGCTAAAGCATTACAGGGGAGCTAAGAGACTCAAACTCACAACTGCTATCAGCAGGGATGCAGCTGCCTCCCCTGTAGAAACAGGCTCCCCTGCAGCACACATGAGCACCATCCTCTTCAGCTTCCTCGTTTAATGCTGGTCCCCATCCTCAGTTGCACTTACTGCTTGATTTCCTAGTCTCTGTGGCTTGTGAGAACATAATTCACCACTGCAGAAAGTTTTATTGGATCGCACTATCTTCAAGAACATTATTTAAGAGAGCTGGCAGTAGACAGGTTCAGAACAAAGTAATTCTACAGTCATTGTTTAGGAGGTTAGAAATCACAAGTATGACAGTTATTTAACGTGTGATTATTTTTGCCTTTGTCAAGACAGCACCTAAACACTGTGAAGAAGACCCAACTTAGACCACATTGTAGCAAATACTCCCAGACTAATATTTCTTCAGGGTTGCAGGTAGGCCTGCAATATAGCCATGATTTATAACCTGACCATCTGTGTATTGTGGTTATCACTTTTTGTGTTCTTAGTGTGTGTAGTCCTACATATCTGTTCCGTTTTCCAGGAGCTCATGAGTCTTAATCTTAAACACAGAGACTGGTGCTCTGCTGTGGTGCTGTGGGTTGAGTCAAGAGCCTGTGTACAGCAGGCATGGCCTTTACTGAGCTGTGCCCCTATGCAAAGGTTTCTATATTAACCATTAACTCCTAATATTCAAGGTCAGGGTGTCACATAGACACAGATCTTTGGGTTAATGACCCCCGGGTCTCTTTTCAAGCGTCATCACTCCATTCCCAGACTCCTATTCTAGTCTTTTCTCTTTGTCTCCATGTACTTCCCCCCAATACCCCAGGATCTACATGCCCCATAAATTTCAAAACACCACTTCCCATCACCCTGACTTCTTTGGCAAGCTTTTGCTCCTGCTGCAGGAATCAGCTTAAATTTCTGGTTCTCCACCTTGTCTCACCTGAAGCTCCTGAACTCTCAAGTAATTGCAAAAGGCTGTCTTCTCTAAGAAAGACTGGGAATCAAGGAGATCAATGTTGAGCTGCCCCAGCC
Organism: Alexandromys fortis; assembly: GCF_014885135.2. Taxonomy (NCBI): domain Eukaryota; kingdom Metazoa; phylum Chordata; class Mammalia; order Rodentia; family Cricetidae; genus Alexandromys; species Alexandromys fortis. The sequence continues at coordinate 815,938 of NW_026068195.1, forward strand.
ACGAGAGTAACCCAGGCGCTGTGTTCTGCTTGGGATACTGAAACAGCCAGGCCCCCATCTGGCAGGACCAGTTCCATGGTTCTGTGAAAGACATGGAAAACCAGAATACTTAGACCCATGGAGGAGTTGGAGGCAAAGATGACCACAGAGAAGGCTTTGCACGACAGCCATAGGAAACTCTATGATGTAATTTTAGACAATGTCCCGTATCTGGTATGTGGTTTTGCTTCAAATATCTTCTGAACAATAATTTAACTTTTGAGCTGTTTTTAATTTTTTAGTGGTTCCAAAATACTTTTCCTTCTTTAGTAATTGTCAAGTGTTTAAAAGACATAACATGGTTTCTTTTTGGTGAGGGCAGCAGTTCTCAAGACAGGGTTTCTATGTGGAGCTTTGGAACACACTCTGCAGACCAGGCTGGCCTTGAACTCACAGAGACCCACCTGCCTCTGCCTCCCAAATTCTGGGATTAAAGGCGTGCACCACCACTGCCTGGCTTATAACATGATAACTTGATTTCTTAAGATGGATCCAAGTCTTCTGTGGTACCTTTCTCTCTGTGTCCCCCACCAGATCATGAACTCTGGAACTGTTGTCTTTCTGTGGATGCATCCCTGTGAGTGAACACAAAGACTGGGTGCAAAAATACACAGTGTATATGAAATTAAGGAATGGATTAACAGTGAGTTGTACTGTGTAGGTGCAGTTGGAGATTTACGGAGAAGATAACTGTCTAGAGCCCCACCAAGGGTGCGGTCCACTCACATTCTGGCCTTCCTTCCTCCTTATCATGTAAAACAAAGCAAAGAAGGATGATGATGCTAAACTCAAGGGAACACTAACCTCAGAGGAGAACACATATGTGGATGGCAGTCTATTTGGTCACTGTTCTACTTTTTAAGCTAGGTGTTGAGTTTATGAGGCTTAACTTGTTAGTGGTTGATTCTCAGCATATTCACACTTCACAGGACATATATGAAATGATGATTTTTTTATTAAACTTCATTTCAAAATTTCACTTCTGTGTCACATTTCATGGGTACTTCAGCATCTTTTTTCTCTCCAAGTGTAAGAGCAAGGAGCAGCAGAATGAAGCATAATGATCATTTAGTGCTTGGTCCTTTACCAGGTGCAAGGAGATGTATGTCAACCTCTAGGCCTGACCTTTTCAGCCTCCTTGAGAGGGTGTTTCTCCAGGGTGGTCAAGATGACCCTGCAGCCTGCAGATGCAATGCCCTTTGCTTAAAAGCACATTCTTAATAACTCATTATTGTGCACCCCCGTTAAAAAAAAAAAGAAAGAAAATCAATATACAGCAGCTTAAGGGAGCTGAGGCACAGGACTGGTACTCTGACCAATTCAGTCAGGCTCATTGGTGCCCGCTCTCGCTCAGCACTGTGCTGGGCATCGAGGGCATTTGGGGACAACCAAACCCCAAATATGCAGCTGCCGATCCCAAGGTTCTTACTTTCTTATGTGAAGAGCCAGGCCTGTCATCAAAGACACAAGAGTAGCCTGGGAGGCTGACCTTAAGTTTAAGCTATGGGTGGGAGAGGGGTGGCGAACTGAAAAGAACCTCCAAGGGAAGGGAAGAGAGGAAGGGACAGTTCCTGGAAAAAGAGGGGACAGATTTACTGTGACACCACAGATGGTTTTTCCGCAGCTTTAACTTCTAGACTGCCCCTACGTCTCTCTCTCTCTCTCTCTCTCTCTCTCTCTCTCTCTCTCTCTCTCTCTCTCTCTCTCTCTGTGTGTGTGTTCAAAAAAGTTGCCCAGTAATTGAGAAGTTCACTACTGAACTCATTAACCCTTAATTGTGGACCCCCAGATAGCTTAGGAAGTTAGGATATGCAGCTTATGTTTGTATTTTAATTTTTAAAATGTATGTATATGGGTGTTTTGCCTTCATGTATGTCTGTGCTGTGCATGCCTAGTTCCCATAACTAGAGCTGGGAATTGACCTAGGTCATCTGGAAGACAAGCTAGTGCTCTTAACCTCTGAGCCATCTTTCCGGCCCCAATTCGGGTTATTTTTCTTAAATTAAAAAAAAAAAATACAACTAAGCCTGTTAATTCACATCTGTGATCCTAGCACTCAAGAAGCAGAGGCAGAAAGATTGCTAGAAGTTCCAGATGTGTCTGGACTATGGCATGAGACCCTGTCTCAAAATAAACAGATAAACAAGCAAATACAAGAAATTTTTCTCTGCAGGAGTTAGCTAATGTTTGACTTGGATCAATCTTAAGGAATCAAGTTATCATGTTATAAGCCAGGTGATGGTGGCACACACCTTTAATTAAAGAACTTGACAGGCAGAGCAGGTGGATTCCTGTGAGTTCAAGGCCAGCTTGGTCTACAGAGCAAGTTCCAAAGCTACACAGAGAAACCTTGTCTCAAAAACCACTGCCCCCATCAAAAAGAAACCATGTTATGTCTTTTAAACACTTGACAGTTATTAAAGAAGGAAAAGTATTTTGGAACCACTAAAAAATTAAAAACAGCTCAAAAGTTAAATTATTGTTCAGTAAAGATGTTTGAAGCAGATACTGGACATTGTCTAAAATTACATCATAGAGTCTCCTGTGGCTGTCGTGCAAGGCCTTCCCTGTGGTCTTCTTTGCCCCGAACTCCTCCATGGGTCTAAGTATGTCTGTCACAGAACCATGGAACTGGCCCTGCCAGATGGGAGCCTGGCTGTTTCAGTAGCCCAGGTAGAACACAGTGCCTGGGTTACTCTCATGGCTAGGGCAGCTTAGCATTGATCTCCTTGATTCCCAGTCCTTCTCACGAGAAGACAGCCTTTTGCAGTTACTTGGTTCTCCTTCCCAACAGCTGATTTTTCTTCATTTTTTTTTCCAGGTCTCTCTCACTTCCATTCTTGGTACCTAGTTTTTCTGACAGAGGTGGTAATTAGGTGTGATTTAAGTGCCACATAATTTGTGCAAGGCTATGAAATGCCAGCATAAAATCAAGGGAGTTTGGTCAAGAGGAAATTTTATTTCGGAAAAGGAGAGGCAAGGGGGAACAGGTGGCAGGAGGCCATCTGCCTCAGAAGGCCTAATTAGGATTCTGGTTTTGCGAGGAACATTTTTAGAAAAAGCATCTGCAAGGGTTGCTGAAAAGTAGTATCAGGTCTGAGAAGGAAGTGAGGAGAGCTGCGAAGGCTGGGCAGACGCGGTGTTCCAGCTGCATCCGGGGCCCGCTCAACCTCATCGGAAGGGGTCCCCGAAAAGATGCAGCCAGAAGGAAATTCTGTAAGTAGTAAGGAGCCAGCAAGCAGACTGGATGTAGTATTGACACCCTGATCCACTGATCCACTGCAGCGCTGTGTATCTCCAGGCGGCAGAAGAATTAAGGACCAAGCTGTTTAGAGAAAGTGAAGACTTTGTCTTCTCAATATCTAGTCTGTGATCACTAGGCAATTTCTTAGCATCTGTACCAAGAAGGGCTTAGTACTCGGGGAGAAAGAAGCAGGCTTTAAGGAACGGGAGGGAGGCAAACCAGCCATGGAAGTGCATAGAGAGTATCATTTCTAAACACGAGTCATGAATTTGGGTCAGTAAAAATGGCTTCCTATGAAAGTGCCACTTCCAATATATTTGTGCTATATGGCTTTCAATAAACACCACTCACTTATAACTTAATGTTCCAGCTTTAATGGATTTGGTAATGTGAACTAAATTAGTCAATTCATCGAATATTTGCCTACATCTATTATAATCACTGTAATTACCTTCATCTGTCTACTAAAGGACAATTTCAACTTTGTGTTATTATCTTCACACCGAAATAGCACCACACAAATTAGAAATTATATTTAGACAAATTAGTTCCCTCCCAGAATTTCAGTTTCTCATATGAAAAGTTCAGTGACGGACTCTAAGTTTGCTTGGAAGATTTTATATTTAACTAACTCATAATCTGGTATGAAATGTTTAGTGTGTAATAGTCAAAAGAATATAATCTCATAAAGTCAGTCTTCATTAGTGTGGAATTTACCATGTTTATATTTATTATATCTATAAAAACAAAGTTTTCTAGAAAATTATTATTGCAAATTCAAATGTATCAAGAAGCTTCCTAATGTTGCCTTCAAGTGTCTGGGTGTTTTCAAAACCAAGGGCTTCAAAATGTAAGTTATATACTGTTGTAAGAGCTCTACTTACCTTGTGGAAAGAAAAGAGGAGCACAAGGAAGAGGAAGAAGAAGGGGAGGAGGAAAAAGTGGTGAAGAAAGGAGAAAAAGAGAAGGAGGTGGAAGAGGAGAAGGAAGACGTGAAGGAAGGAGGAATAGGAACCGTGACTGCAGATGTTCCTTTCTATTGCTGGGATAAAACACAGACCAACAGCAACTCAGGGAAAGACAGGTTTTCTTTCAACGTATAGATCACAGAACATCAGGGAAAAAAGTCAGGGCATGTATGTCACACATATGAACGCAGAGAGACTGGAACAGCACACACAAGATCTGCACAGGTTCAAAGTAGACAAATTCCCAGAATGGCGAAGGGGAGGAGGACACAAAGCCCCACCCCTGATCAAGAAACTAGCTGCAAGGGATGCCGGCTGAGAAAGGCAGAAGGGTTCCTCCAGCAATGTGCCTCTGGGTACATCAACCACACTCAGGGAAGGCCCATATCCAGGAGCCTTCAGTCAGACTTTCAGATGGATTCTATGGACTTGGGGGGTTTGTATTTGTATGTGCTTTTTGTTTTGGTAATTTTTGATCTTATTGATTTTTTTTTTTTTGGTTTTTAGTTTTCCTTTCTCTTGAGAAAGAGAGACAGAGGAGGTGGATAGGGAGGTAGGCAGTAACTGTAAAGAATTTGGAGAGGGGAAAAAATATGGTCAAAATAATTTGCTTGAAAAAAAAACCTTTAATAAAAATTAAAGTTAAAACAACAAAAATTGAAAAACAACAGGAATTTTAAGCAGAAGCCATGGAGAACTGCTGCTTGCTGGACCACGTCCTAACTCAAGCTTGGCTACCTGTTTTATATCGCCCATGACTGCCCGCCTGCAGTGGGCTGAGCCTTCTTATGTCAATTAGTAATGAAGACATGCTGGCAGGCCATTCTGACGGTCTTCTCAGGTGACTCGAGGCTGTATCAGGTTGACAGCTGGGGCTGACTAGAGCAGGCACTAAAAATAGTAGTGTCATTATGTCACATATATCTGGCAAGCTGTAGCAGACCACAATCAATGTTCTTTTCCCTTTCCTATCCTGAAGACACTCTCATTGAGAAGCTACAAAGAAATTCTATTCAGTGAAAATGTGCAGTGATATCCTACATGGTGCTTGTCTAAATAGATTCCCCAGACAGCAGCCTCAAGAGAAATGGTGACTGTGTGGAAGTGTTCAAGGACCAAGTCCTATCCAAATCCACTCAATAAGTACTTAGCCTTTACTGAGATTAAAATTAAAACACCCAGCTTGCTTCTGACAAGAAACTCTACTCCTGAGGCAAGACCATTCTGCCATGTTGGTCCCATCTCATTGTTTTCTGAAGGCATTCACGAGCGTGGGAAAAGAGATGCCTACACCCCCAGTTAGTCCATTTCTATCCGTTTCTGTCCTTTCCTCCAACCAGAACTGCCCAGCCTTGAGCAGGTTACCACAAGAAACATCTCACTGTGCCTAACTCCAACAAAAGCCTGAGGCCAGGAGGAAAACACCATTGTGAGACTGTCGAGGGTTGATGATGATCTTGGAGGTCCTACCTGCACAGCTGGCTAGTTCTAGTCTGGTCAGTGTCTAATTGCAATTTGTATGTAGTCATATTTCTCTAGACTAACAATCAAAGGGAAGTGATTCTTATGAAGGTCACGCCATGGAGTCCTTGGAAGGATGCACAAGGAAGGAGAGCCCCAGCACTTCTGACTGGACCAGAGTGAGGAAGCAGGATGGCCACTGTTAGCGCAATGTGAAGAGATGGGGAGACCTCCAACCTGCCACGAAAGCCAGGCACTTGTCAATTTGCTGAACTTAAGGTCAGAACCCCCTCCTCAAGACTCTGTGTTCTGACCTGTGAAGTCAAGGCATGAACAATGTGGTTGCTCATACATGCCCATTCCAGTTCCTGCTTCACAATGTTTATGAAACGCTCATGCATTAGACACAGTGAGAAGATGGTGCTTGTGTGTGTGTGTTTGTATGTGTGTGTTGTATAGTATATGCATGCATGTTTGCGTGTGTTGCAGGCACATATGTGTAGATGAGTATGGGAAGTGAAGGTTGACATTAACTGTCTTCCGCAGTTGCCTTCTACCTTTATTTTCAGAGGCAGGGTCTCTCACTGAGTCTGAAGTTCACCCATCCAACCAGGACTCGGGGATGCTCTGTCTCCACTCCTGCACACTGATATTATAGGCAGGCTGCACACCCACCCAGGTTTTCGTGAGTTCTGGGGATCTGAACTCCAGTCTTCACACTGACGTAGCAAGTGCATTACCCACTGAGTCATCCCCAGCTTCCAATGTTCTTTTAAGCCATGAACTAAAAACCTAACTAATTACCCACCATCTTTGAAAGAGCCAAACCCAATTTTCAAAACTTCGTTGAACAAAAATTGAAACTCAATGCATTAAAATAATTACTTCCCATATCCCAACCTCAAAATAGATTGTTTTCGGTCCATTCTGAGTGGTTTTGAGAGATGGCTTATGAACAATCTGGCCCTACCCCGAAACATCCTGGTGACTCCTATTCTGTTCCATAGAGCAATTAGCATGCCTCTTGGAAAAAACACAAGCAACAATGTGGGGCCGTGAGTAATCAAGGAGTCTGTTTTCATTTCCAGAGTATTAAAGGCAGAAACCCAGGGGCTTGAGCAGAAACTAGAAAATAGCAAAGGAGATCTTGATTGTGTTTTGAAAATTCCAATTTCATTTTCAAGTGCAGAATGTGCCCCGGAGCAAGACTCAGCAAAGCAACCTATGGCAACTGTTCTTAATTACTTCTTTCCTGGGCTGCTTCTAACATTAGCAATCTGGAGGGCAGCTCCACAGACCTGGCTGAAAAAAAAAATCACTCAAAATCATTCTCTAATCATGTGTTTGAGAGGTAGGCCGAGGTTATATTGTGTAATGAGACTCCCCTAAATAACTATTCATCAGAAGAGGGTTCTTAATTCTGCAATCCCCCAGGACCAATGGGATTTCAGAGTCAGTCATGGCCCAAATATCTTGCTTCCCTTGTGGTTTCTGCGACCTGGTTCTCCTCTGTTCTATTTACCTAGATGGAGTACTGTGGCTGTCTTCGTACACTCTAAGGCAGCCAGACATAAAATAGCCTGCCTTATTACTTCCAGCATTGTGAACATATCTGCCAGAATTTGTGTCCTGGTTTGTAGCCTGAAACACTGGAGAATCCTGAGGCCTGGACTTGCCATCATTTGCCCCCTTCGCATTCATGTGCCCTGTCTAGTCATGTCAGGTACAGTGTTGAGGGCAGGGGGAAGAAACACACAAGAGATGTGAGGCAGAGAGCAAAGAGACGAGTAAGCTAACTTATCCTGGACAGTAGAATTACCTTAACTCTAAACATTTCCTAAAATACAGAGAAAATGGGGTAGGGGCCGTTATCTAGAGAGGGAGAAAAGGGGATAAGAACAGGATGACTAAAAAAGCCATAGGAAAGCACTAGCATCTACCTAAAATATACATATAATACACAAAAACATGTGTACCGCTACATAAATAATTTACATCAAATGACATCACCTGGAATGATAGCTTCCCTCCCTAAAAGCCACAGACTGTCTAACAGAAGCCCAATCGCTATCAACCATGGGTACCTTCCAGAACTTGAAAGTAGGATGCTCTTACTAAAGACAGGACACACGCTTTAGACACAAGGCTGGGTAGGATCAGCTGGAACTGACCTGGACTCTTCTCCCTGAGGAAAATCTCTCATAGTTCCTTAAGGTGCTACCCAAGCTGCCAAGAGAGGGAAGCAACCACTTGTCTTCCCCAGCTGTAAATCCTAAACATTATAGAAGTTTACCAGCATGGCAAGACAGCCCCCAAGGGTACAATAGTGGCATTTATATCTTGGGGGTACTAACAGCCACCTAATCAGACTTAAGGCCTCCTCAATAGGAGGGCAATGATGCCTGGGGCTATAAACCTAGCCAAGTACCTATGACTGGTGAAGTCATTGGCCCTAGAGAATCTCCCACTGAAACTTCCCTAAGCCAGCATAATTTCTAACTGCATTCCAGATACCCAACCTTATATTCACATGGAAGTGCAGCTCCCCTCTCTCATCACAGAAACTTCTTTTGGCAGCAGATGGAAATCATCATAGAAATTCACAACTGGTCAAAATGAAGACAGCAACTGACCATCGGCTGTCCACCCCTTGCTGGTATATCTACAGTATAACCCCATGTCTAAGGCTCAGTGAACATCTGGAAAGACTGGAAGAGCCAGAGGACCAGGATGACCCCTGTGAGACAATGTCTTCTGTATGGGATGCAAAAGCTGCACCCATGAAATCTTAATAACATGGTGGCCTAAACAAGAGCTGCACCGTGACAATAGCTGGTATCCCAACATGAACAGAATTCTTTCAAGGCCTTCCCGCTGTATGAAGAACTACAGTCTTCTCCAAGAGTGATCCCCAGATACATTATCCGTTTCCAAGTGATAAGCCCTAAACACACATACATACAAGAAACATTCACTGTACTAAGCAGGTACATGTGGTTGTGTGTGTATACATATGCATACATAGACACACAAACAAATAGCAATAATAATTTAAGAAAAGGTCGTGAGTTTGAAGGAAAATAGGAGGAGTTGGATGGGGAGAGGGCGGAGTAGAAATTATATAAATACTGTAGTCGTGTATGAAATGCTCAAAACAAAATAAAATACTTTTTAAAAAGCTAAAAACCAAAAAACCATCATTTTGGAATCAAGCTCACCAAAGGGGGAGAAAGTCAAGACACAGTGTGTGCTGACGTCATATTTGGCAAAAGACAAGCAGGGAATTCACCTTGAGGGAAGCCAGTGCCCTCCTCCAGCAGATGGGGCATGATGAACACCTGCAGGCAGACGTCTAAGCGATGTCCATTCAGGCGTCTCCCAGCCAATAAGTCCAGAGGCCAGACAGGTAATTCTGCTGCTACAAATGTTTGCAGGGCAGACTTCTGCAAATAGGATAGATAATGCCCTACAGAAGGCTGGGCCAATTCACTACCATAGTAATGAAAGCCACTTGACCCCTCTCTAGGACCTCCCTTCTTCCAGCGGCCGCAGCCCCGCCCCCTAGTGCTGGCTAAAGCTGGCAGGAGGCCATTACCAAAGGGCAGCGGAGCCTCTCATCCTGATTTACTGAAGCCACATTTCACACTGGTAAGCGGCAACGGCAGCAAGAAAAACCGAGACAAGGAGATGGATTCTCTTTCTATAAATAAACAGAAAACTGCTGCGGGATGCCAAAGTCATAAAGATGCACCAGAGACGCGCGCTCCCCTTCACTCACCAAGAAAGTCTCCGTGTTACATAAGGGTTATTCGGCACTTGATCAGAAGACTTTTAATGTCAAGGATCTCTGAAATTAGATTTAATGTCAACGCTGGGATGATTTTGCCGAGAATATGTTCTGGTCTAGAGCACGGGAGGCAGAGGAACTTTCTAGGCCCTTTCAGCTTTCATAACTATTTGTCAGACCCGGCCTATCAATGCTGTGTTTGGAAGTGTTAGCACAGTCAGTCTCCTGGAGAGCCAGTCTGGCCTGCTCACATCGGGTTTGTCTAATTCCATCTTTAGTTTTAAATCTGATTTCCAAAAAAGTCTTACGACTTTGATCAAGTGACCTATCTTTCATGAGGGACCAAGGCATTGGTGATATTGCTGGTCTGGAGGATACCCTAGAATTGCCAGTTTGAATATCACCGGTTTTCACCGTTTAAATAAGCTCTATGGAGTATCTGGTGGGCATCCTCCAGTGGCCCTATCCTCCATCAGCCCCATCCTTCAGAGGCCCCATCCCCTGGCTATTTCTTCTTTCATTCCTCTTAAACGTTGCATTCTTAATCTCCTATGGGTAAACCTGTCTCAGGCGTCTACAGAGAAACGGAACAAAAAGGCTGTGTAGATAAAGAGGTTTATTGTAAGGAAGTGGTTTGCAGACACTGGAGGATGAGGTCCCAAGATCTATAGTCGACAAGCTGATCACCCAGAAGAGTGGGTGGTATGCGTTCCAGGAAACAAACAAACCAAACCAAACCCAGTTGAAGGGCTGGTGCGATGACTCAGCAGGCGAAGACCTAAGCGACACCCAGCCTGAGGACCCGCCTTTGACTCACTCCAGCAGCCGCGAGGAGGAGCTCTTCCTGGAGCAGAGCCAGCCTTTTTGTCCTGTCCTTTGTATCCAGGTCTTTGCCTGACTGCATGAGGCTTGTTCACAACAGAAAGGGTAACGCAAAAATATTCCTCCAGACACAGGAAGAATTACTGTTTGACCAAATTTCAGGGCCCCTTGGAGCCGGGTCAAGTGACCCCTGCAATTACCGGTCAGGAAGTCAGCATATCTGTTATCTTTGATCTTATCAGAAACCTGCCTTTGTCTAGGACACTGCAGCAAAGAATCAAAAGTTGGATAAATCATAAGCGGAAATTTATTCCTGATGATTCTGGAAGCTGGGAAGAGTCTTCTGAATTTAGCACTTCAAAAAAATTATGCTTCTTAAAATTATATTCTGGGGCTCACTGATTTCTAGCCTATCTGAGAAACTGTGATTCCCCAGGTTCAGGGAGAAGCTGTGTCTTGTGAGGTATTCAGTCACAGCAAGGAGAAAATAAACTAAGATACTGTTACAAACAAGCCCTCTGCTTCCATTTCTGAACACTTATTTGTAGAGAAAAAGCAAGTTTTGATAGCTGTATATGTTATCTTATTCCAGCTACGTTGTAAAATTGCCATACCAACTTGGTTAGGTCTTTAAATATCCAAGAGTAGATTCTGGAGTCTTAGAAGGTTATAAAAAGCCTATCACACATAAGAAGAAGTAATTTTAATACTAGTCATTTCTTTTCTTGATTTATTTCATTCATGAAAAATTTCAATACTGTGCTGTATAAAGATGGTAGAAGCAATCTATTTATGATTCCAGATCTCAGCATAAGTAGATTTAGGTTTTGACATTCAATATTTGCTGGCTGGCTGTGGTAAGTGGTATGTATTGTAGCGAGGTTACTTCTTTCTTACTATTTCTGCTTGTTAGCTTGTTTTATGAGACTAAGTTTCATGTAGCCCAAGCTGACTTCAAACTTGATATGTAGCTTAGGATGACCTAGATTCCTGTGCCCTCCTGTCTCTGTCCCCCCACCCCTCGCTGCCCTGAGCTCTGGGAATGTATGCATCTGCCACCACACCCAGACCTTTCTTATTTCATTTCTATATTGCTTATCTTTGTTTTATAAAATGCCCTTTCGAAGTCTAATACAACCATATGACTTTTAATTTGTGAATACAATGGCATTAGACCGATCAGTAGCCGATCAGGGCACCCGTTCTTACACTCCTAACATAAATCTTAGTAGGTCACATTGTACTGCTCCCCCAAACCTTCAAGGGGTCCTATTTTCAGTTTCTTTAACTTTGTACCAATATTTAAGAGTTATATTAGTTTATAATTTTTTCAATTATACTATCTTTAGCATGTTTGAGTGTTAAGGTTAAATTAGGCTTATTAAGTGAATTTGACTCTGATCTCTGCTTCTCTGTAGTTTAGCCAAGCAGTTTATCTAAACTACAGCCTGCGGGCATGCAGCCAAGGAGAGTTGTGAATGTGTCCCAACACAAAATCGTAAACTTCCTTAAAATGTGAGGTTTGTTTTCTGCACTGTTCATTTTTGTGATTCAATGACATGGAAGCACAATTAATGAAAACTCGGGATAGAAATTGGGGTTCAACCTGAAGATCTGAATAGCAAAGCAGTCAGGATTGGCTCTTACCTGAACCTCCGTCTGAAAAGGTGATACTGCCCTCCAGGAATCTCAGAATAAGACTGTTTGTGAGCTGTTTCCTCCCATTTTATAATCCTCTCTAGGGCTGGGATTAAAGGTGTGCACCACTGGGATTAAAGGCTTGCATCGCCCAGTTTCGCTGGCCACTAGTGTGGCTAGTGGGATTGAAGGTGTGTGTTACCACTGCTGGGTCTGTAAGGCTGGCCAGTGTGGCTGTTTCACTTCCCCGATCCCAAGGCAAGCTTTATTTATTAAAATGCAATTGAAATGCCACTACGTTTCTCCTTTTTGTCTAAAATAAAAAAGGTTATAACTAATATAAGAAAACTAAGGGCTAGGGTTCTGCTGTGTGAATTTGTGAATTTTGTAGATGACAACATTGTGTTGCAATGGTTGGGAACATGTGGGCCCCTTTATGACTGCCTGTCTTTAAATGTTAGACCTGCTTGGTCCTGAGACCCATGAGAGTCCTTCTCTATCCTCTGCCCCCACCACCACCACCATTTCTGGCCCCAGGACACTATTTAGTCCTTCTGGGTCTACAGGAGGAAAGTTCTATATTTAAGACGGTTTCTTCTCCATTTTATCTCTTTCTTGGGTTTGTTCCTTTGCTGTTGGTTCTGATTCCCTTTCAAATATTTTGGTGAGATGATAAATGTGATAAAATACTCTAAAAGGTTGTGTATCTTTAGGCCACTTTCTTTCCTTGACATATGGAAATCTTGGATGGTCACAAGATTCTTGCATATTTTCTGTAGATTTTGTTTCATTCCCATCTAGCTTCCTGGTGAGTAGTCTGATGTAAACCCTATTCTGATTCCATGAAACTAATAACTTGCTTTTCTTTTTTAAAGGCTTACAAGGTATTCTCTTAGTTCTTAACAGTTCAAGAAGTTTTACCAGAGCATGCCAAGTGTCACTTTTCTCACTAATCGGATCTGGAATTGAGCTGGTCTCTTCAGCACTGAGAAGAGCATCTTCCCCAGAGTCTCCTTGTGTATGTTCTCACCAGTTCTTACTCACTTGGTCCCTTTTATCCTTCCATAAATCCTCTCATTTGCAGGTTAAGTCTCTGTTCGTGTTCTTACTCTTTTGATTTTTGTTTCTTTGTGATTTCGTCCAATGCTTTGATCTTCAAGGCTACCAAAAATAAGAGTTAGTAGTGACTGTTACTCATGTTACATCTACTGCCCTGGTTGAAGGAGGCTTATGTTTGGGGTTTTGTTGTTGTTCTGTTTAGTTTTTTGTTTGCCTTTAGGAAGTCTTCTCCATAATGTACTCTAATCTCTTTAGATTTCTTATTACTTTTTGCCCCTTCCCTGGGTCCACTCCCTCCTACTAAGATTGTGTTCCTTTATTCTAACTCATCTTCTCTCCCCAGCTTCCTGTTCTTTGTCTGTGTCAGCTCAAGGAGTGTGGGGTTGCTTCCCAGTCAATGGATGGGCTAGGAAAACTGATCCTAGAACTGATCCTAGCATACCTAATGAAGGCCTCCCAATCCTGTTCCCAGAGGCACAACAGAGCTGCAGAGGGTGCAGCAGAGCTCCGCCCAACCCAGACTAAAATCTGTGAAAATGCAAATGAGCTAATTACTACCTGTCAGCTGCTGAGATTTGCAGCTTGGATTAGAAAGACAGATTACAAACTTTACACGATTCCAGAAGTTATTTGGGAGATGTCCAAAGGCTGCGGTCCTATTTAAAGTTGTCTCTAGGGGATCTTGATCCTTACAGATGCTACTAGACCGGCACTGAACAACAGTATCTGTATTATATTATGCAATACAAAAACAGCAGGTACATTATATTAATTATGATAAACTTTGGCAAATATATATTACCTATAAAACTTAATTAATTAATTGCTTTTTCTCAGGGTGAAATTGTTCAGTGATCACACGCTTTACAACATGAAAATAGCAAAAGTTTAAGAAAACAATTTGGATTAACAAGAAAAATTGCTCGTCAGATTGTTAAGCAATGTGATAAATGGCCACAATAGTCACCTGCACCTCATCAGGGGATAAATCCTCGAGGCCCGCTTTCTAATCATTTATGGCAAATGGATGTTACTCATATTACAGAGTCTGGCAAATTAAGGTATGTGCATGTGATAATTGATACATATTCATGTTTCTAATAGCCTCTGCACAGACAGGAGAAGCTACTAACCATGTGATAACTCATTCCTTAAAGTATTTTTTATATATGGGAATCCCTAAAACTTAAAGACAGATAAGAGGTCGGGATATGTTAGTAAAGCATTTCAGCAATTTTGTTCCCAATAGAATATCGAACATAAAACAGGCATTCCTTATAATTCTCAAGGACAAGGAATTGTGGAGCTTCCCATGGCTCTTTAAAAACACAACTTCAAAAGACAAAACTGGGGGAATTATACCCTCAGTCACTACACAGTGCCTTAAATCACACCCTTTTTACTCTAAACTTCTTGAATGTGGATATCTCTGAGCAATCTGTCGTGGATAGATTTTGGCATGATGGCACCAGGGCAACTTTCACTAAAATAAAATGGAATGACCTTTGCACTGGATTATGGAAAGGACCTGGCCCTGTTTTAATATGGGTTTGAGGGCATGTCTGTGTTTTTTCACAGAAGGAGAATGAAGTGCAATGGCTTCCAGAACATCTGGTCTGGTGTATGCAGCAGAAGGAAGCCTTGATCACCTTGATCACCTCGTAGCCGCTGGGGACAGCACAGAAGAGCTGACATAAGACTGCTGAGCCTGCGTTCCTGGCCCTCTTATGTCACCATGCTGCAGTCTGAGAAGGGAAGGAAGAGCATGGTGATGGTTGGTGATCCCCAGTTTCTTGGTGGACCGACTGCACAAACTTCCAGATCTTAGCAAGTCCTATTTCCTTTGGAGCTGGCCCAAGAACACTGACTGAATATTTGGTAGTTTATCCATACTGTATCTTGGGATGCAGAACTGATTTTTGCCAGTATGGTGTTCCATCGGCTGTTGGAATTAAAGAATAAGAATTGAGACCTCAGAAGAATTCCCCTCTGGGGGAAAGAGACTTCTTAAAGCAATGGAACACTATTATGGAGACAAAGAGTGACTGAAGCCCCTCTTAAGAGATGAAGAGGAATGCCATGGAAGTCTTTGTTGCCACTCATAGACTGGGACAGTTCTAAATTCTCTCTGAAAGTTAGAAGCAGCAATACAGATGGACTGCAGGAGAGAAAAAAGACTCACAGCTCACCATCACAGAAACCTCTTCTTGTCTTGTGATTAGAACATATTTAAGATAATTGTGATTTGACGAATGGTGTGTTTATTGTTAATTTTCATACTAGAAAGAAGGTATTGCCCTGCTGTTTGTATCTGCTTTCATTCACTATGAAGATGTTACTGATTAGAAAAAGATTATATCTTGTCTGAGAAAACTTTGACATAATAAGTTCTTAAATTTAGTATGTTTAATAAGACAAATTTAAATTTTGATGCAGTTAAAAAAAACGTTAAAGACATCCTGGAGCAGTTTAAAATACTATCCCAACTTGGCCACTCTCTACTCCTTTATTGGGAGATATTGTGGCCATAGAGGCATGTATATTGCAAAGCATTTTCTGCTTGCATATGATTAACTAGTTGTTGGTGAACTCTTTTGACAGAAAGTCAGATCAGAGGTACGCAGTGCCTAGTGGGGTACTCTCTCTTAACCCTTTATTTACAGAGGCTAGTAGTCAATGACAGGTAAGATGGTTTCCCACCCTAACCCCCTCCCCCCCCCCCCAGCAATCTAAGACAGGACGTACACGACAGAATGTATGATGGGTAAGTCTGGAAAGTGGAAGAGGATGCCTAAGCCAGGCACAGTCTGTCCTGTAGCAGAAGCACAGGCTTTATTAAATAAATTTAAAACGGGAGCCCACAGAAGTGGATCTGCTCCACCTTGACTGAAAGTCAGAGACCTCAAGTCTACTTTTGCTCTTTCAAAATTATTGAAAAGAAGTCTGACTTAAGGAGCGGCTACAAACAAGATATTCTGACCTAGAGTGTGGTTACTTTTTTTGGATATTAAGATGGCCCAGAGGTGGATCCACTCCACCTTGACCAAAGATCAGAGAATTCAAGCCTATTCTTGCTCCTTCAAGGACAAAACAGGAAGTTTGACTCAGGGAGTGGCTGCCTACAGGATATTTGGTCTAAGGTATGGTCACTGCACGTCCTACTTAAACATCAGAATGTTTAACTCAAGAAATAGTGAGTTGATGTCTTAAGTACTTAAGTAAGCAATTGTTCTGCTTGTCCTTTGTGTCGTGTTAAAGCAGTCTCAATCTGTGGCAACGACAGATGGTTAGCGGTTGTGAAAGAGAGTTTCTTTTTCCTAGGGGTGGTAGCAAAAAGCAGGCAGGTTCTATGCCCTTTGGGCACCACAGGAGGAATGTTCTGGGGCTAAGCTTCCGAAGAGATAGGCCCATTCCCCATCCCTCCTCTGGTTCTTTTTTGTCCCCTTGGGTACCTGGGGGACCAGAAGTGTTGATCTAAAATCATCCCTCTCTCCTAGACCAGGTCATCTATGGAATCAACCCCTCTCCATTCCCTGCAGTGCTCTAATAGCTCTTCCCAGCCTTACCAAATTGGTATCTAATTCTAGTATAAATCCCTGCTAACATTCTCGCCTACAGAGTCTCTACCACCAGCACTCATCAGCTCCAGATGCCATTTAGCCTGAGACACACAGGTATCTTGGAACTTTGGGTGTGGGAAAATGGACTTGCTGGTTAATAAAACACAAGAACCTAAAAGGACACACGAAAACAAAAATTAAAAACCTGCTTTGTATGCTCCTGTCTCCCTTTATCCTAGTTTCAGCAAGAAGAATCACATAGTCGCCTACAACATAGGCCTGCTGTTGGGTGGGATAGGGAAAAGAGAGCATCCAACTTGTGAAACACTATAGACGATATTTCTCTTTACTTCTGTCAGGCCTGCCAAGGTTCTACAGAGACCTCAGCATGTGAATCAATTCTTATGTTTACCACTGTGTTCATTAAATATGGAAAACCGGGAGGCAAGGGCAGAACCGAAGGAGAGGAGAAGGCTCCTTCTACAGTCTCTTCATTTCCTCATGTAACTACACTATAAAACCAAGAACACCCAACCTCACACGGCAGTCATCCTCATGTGGATACTGAGTCAACAACAAAGATGAGCATCACTGTTCGGGCCCTAATAAAGCCAAACAGCTCATAGCAAATCCACTCTGAGGGGCCAATGACCATTTAGTATCTGTTTTTACTTTCTACCAATGACCAGTCATGCATCTGTGCAGCTTCACACTACCTCAGCACGACCCATGTCAGATCCAGCACTTGAGGCACTACATTCCCCTAGAAGGTATTTGAGAAGCATCCACAGACAATCTGAAATGAGTAAGCACCAAAAAAAAAAAAAAAAAAAAAAAAAAAAAGCTAATTCCAGGCACAGGCTGACAAGAGGAATAAGTTCTAGGCAGGATCCTACCCAGGTTTCTTCATCTTATGGACCTACTGGACAGCTAGAGGTCTGAGTCATAAGGAGCCACACCAGAAGGAAACACTGGTGTTGCCATCATCTGCACCCCCAAAGGTGTGTAGGGGCCTCTGTTTCAGACCTGGCCCTTGCTCCTTTCAAGCCTGGCAAGTTTCAGAAAACACATTTCTTCACACCCCCATCTATTTTTATGGTTCCCATTAGCAACAAGAGGCATCAGGGTGATTAAAGCAGTGTTACTATTAACAGTGTCTCATTGACTTATGAAGGCACAAACAGAAGAAGATCTTATGGGTGTGCTTAACGGGATACATTAACTGCAATAAAGGGTATGTCTGCATTCATAAGTAATAAACTTAAATCAATCTTGACTCCTAAAGAATAGATAGGAATGAAAGGTCGTAATGGATCCAAATAGGAAAGCAAGTGGGGTTTTGCTCATTTTTCTTTTCTGCCTTGGGTTGCTTATTCATTTATTTTCCTAACAAAGGCCTTCTCTCCATCCTTCTAGCAGAGAACTGACAAGATTTGTCCTGACCTCAACACTCATCAGTTGACTGAAGGCTCTCCCACTAACAGAAAAGAATCTTAGCACCAAAAGGCAAAAGGTAAAATAGAAATTGTGGAATCAACATTAACCCTACAAAACCGCAATCCAAGGAGCCAGTTATAAGACAAGCTTCCTTCCAGAGTCAAGGATCACTGAGTTCTAGCCGTATTTCTCCACTTGAACCAACTATCCCAAGAATTTTTGTCAACCTCTGGTAACTTCTGTCTTCTCGACTTTGCATAAATGGACGCTTTGTAACTCATCCTTGAGAATTACACTGAGTAGAGTAATTCATTCATAAAGTACCTATCTCACAGGTTGTGAGCTATAGGCTCAGCAGGTGAAGTACTTGCTTAGTATGGTAGTTTGGATGTAATTGATCCCCATAAACTCATAGGGAGTGGCTCTATTAGGAGGTATGGCTTTGTTGGAGTGGGTATGGCCTTGTTGAATGAAGTGTGTCACTGTGGAGGTAGGTTTTGAGATTACCTATACTCGGGATACAGCTCAGTGTCTCAATCAACTTCCCGTTGCCTGCAAGAAGTAGGACTCTCAGCTGTTTTTCCAGTATAATGTCTGCTTGCACGCCACCATGCCATGAGGGTAATGAACTGATCCTCTAAACTGTAAGTGAGCCACCCCACAGAAATGTTTTCCTTATGAGAGTTGCCATGGTCATGGTGTCTCTTCTCAGCAACAGTAACCCAAGTTAAGACACCTAGAACGCATTAAATCTTGATTTCTGGACCCAGCATCACGTAAGACTGGGCATGATGGTATACTTCTGTAATTCTAATACTTTGGGGTACAGGCAGGAGGATCAGAAGTTAAAGGTCATCCTTGGCTACACAGAAATCTGAGACCAGACTCAGCTACAGAAGACCCTGTCTTAAAGAACCAATGGATGAAGAATAAAGACAGGCTAACTGACGAGACGGCTCAGTGGTTAAGAGAACAATCTGCTCTTGCAGAGGACCCAAGTTCAGTTGCTAGCAGCTCAAAACCACCCGTGAGTTCTAGTACCAGGAAATCTGATGCCCTCTTCTGGCATCTGCATGAGCCTGTGCCAGGGGCACATACCCACATACAGACACATGAATATACACATAATTAAAAGTAAAGTTTAAATGAAACAAAATAAAATGCAACTTGTTAAGTTGGGAGCACAGCCCCCAGTCCCTGGGCCTGAGAGTTGTATTGGTCTGGACTCCAAATCCCAGCATCCCTGACCCTCTCCCACAGGGTATTTAAGTGAATTCCCAAAAGAGGATCACTTGGTTTTCTTTCCTTCTTCCTGTGGTCAAGAGCCTTAGGAATCCCATTAAACTTGGATTTTTTTTCTTGGGTTTTTTGTTTGTTTGTTTTTTGTTTTTTGAAGACAGAGTTTCTCTGTAGCTTTGGAGCCTGTCCTGGAACTAGCTCTGTAGACCAAGCTGGCCTTGAATTTACAGAGATCTGCCTGCCTCTGCCTCCTGACTGCTGGGATTAAAGGTGTGCGCCACCACTGCCCAGCAAACCTGGATATTTTTTAATTTGGCTTGTTTTGATTTGGCTTGATTGGGATTTTTGCATCAGCAGAGACCTCGCATTAGGAAAAATTTCTACCACAACTATCCTTATATGTAGTAACAACAAGTACCCAGGAATTTGATACCAGTTTTTTTTTTATAATAAAACTCCATTCCTATCCCAAAAGGCCTATGTTGTTTCAAATAAAATAAAATGCTGATCTAACCAATCTGAGGTTATAAATCTGGAGACGTTGACTAAGACTGGTGATTCCCAAACCAACTTACTCATCTGAATTTTCTGGTCAAATTAAAATGCACATGCTTCCTCTCTGTTAAATCAGAACATCTTGCAGGATGAGTTCATGGCAAAAAGCTGTGTCTGTTAAAAGAATCCCAGGTGGCAATTGGTTCACAATTAAAGCTATAGAAAATCTAGTCCCACTATATAAGAGCAAGAGATAAATTCCTCTCCACATCATTTTGAATCGCTCTCTAAGTTCTCTTTTAAAAAAAAAAAATAAGAGAATGCATCAGATGTACGACTAAATAGAATAAATACAAATACTGTAAAGAAGTAATAGTCACAGAAGAAAGAACCCCTTGGAAGCCAACAAAGTCGCGCATTCTCATAACGAGCAATGTGTGGTTAGAAAAACGAACTAACCCATCCTTCCGTTTTGATGTTACCATTGGTTAAGATTCAGTAAATTACCCTGAGGGTCAACGCAAACTGTTTCTTGATATGGCTCAGGAAAAGTTGTGTACACATGGCTCATGAGTTTGTGTAACAACTCAAGGAAGAGTGGCAGACGGGAGCTGCAAAGGACTGCAAGATTCCCTTGCCTTAAGGTCAGCCTTCTCGGTGTGGGCTGCCGCCGCCTGCCTGAGAGCTCAAGGCACAAAGCCCAAGTGCCCTGATTCCCTGTCCCCTCCCCTGCCTCACCACTGTAGTGACTAATGCATCCTGTCAGCTTTGCCTTCTAGCCATTTCTCCTACTGTCTCGGACACCTGACTCCCATTGGCCCAAGACAATCTGTCATTTTCCCATCCGAGTTTTTCCAGTGACTGAGTGAGACATGGTGCTGGATGAGATTAAGGTCTTCTTAAAGAAAAGGGCACGAATTCAGGGATGTTGAAATTGGATGTTACACAGATGGGATCAACAGACAGAAAAGACTTTGGGTCTTTGAGGTCTCATAAAGGGCATTCTGAACTGAAGATACATTTTGGGCTGGGAAAGCCATATAAGGGACGTGTTGGTGTTCTTTGCTTTCTGATGCTGTGATAAAACACCAACCAAAGCAGCTTGGGGAGGAAAGGGCTCATCCATCCTACACTTTATAACCCATCATCAAGGGACGCTCAAGGCGAGAACTGAGAGGCCAGAGCTGAAGCAGGCACAGTGGAGGAAAGCCACGTACTGGCTTGCTTACTGTGGCTTCCTCAGACACGTTCCTTATATAAACCAGGCCCACACCTGCCCAGGGGTGGCAATACCCACAGTGTGATAGGCCTTTCTCCATCCATCAATCAGCAATCAAGAAAATGCCCCCATAAACATACCCACAGGCCAATTCCTTAGTTGAGCTTCCCTTTCCACAGCCACGTCAAGGTGACCATCAAAATCAGCCACCACAGCTGTCATTCCTAGGGTCGTCACCAGAGGCTCCAAAAGACTTATTAGCAGAGTTTTTAAACTTTGTAATATAGCAGGTAAGATCTGGTTGAAAATAGCCCCGAATCTCAAAACTGTGATATTAGAGAAAGTATTTAATCTCTCTGCATCTATACTCTCGGTTGAAACTGAGAATCGTGGTGCCTTCTCTGTAAGGCTGTTCTGAGCATGAGAAATATTCTTGAGCGACTAACACATAGAAATCACTCACATTCTAGATGGTACTTATCAATAACTCCATGAGTGTGTATTATAAAGAAACCTGAAAACCACTCAGTCAAAAGAGGACGATTCCCTAGGGTTACATCATCCTCATTTTGACCGTCAATATATCACAAATTTCTCTACAGCTTAAAGGTCTAGATATTGCCCACATATTACTTTAACAACAGGACTTGAACCCAATGCCACTTTGATGGCCAAAGGTCAAGAGTAGGGTGGCGGGTGAGCAGTGAGAGTACAGGAAATGGGGTAGAAAACACATTAGGAAGTAACAAGTGCTTTGAGGTCAGCACAAGAAAAGCTTTCTTTCCCTGTTTTTCCCTTAATGAGCGATTCCTGGAGTCAGGTCACAGTGTCCCCACGCACCCAGGGTGAACCGAGTGGGTAAGTGCTTTGAAGCGACCTTGTTAGGCTCTCAATTGAACACGCTCTGTCCACTTAGTACCTAATGCAGCGATGAGAGCAGACAGATGCTTAGAAATTACTTTTAAATGAGCATTTGTGGACGACCTCTCTTCTCTCTGTGTAAGCCACGTTGAAATAAAGAGGACAATGATCATAGCCACACGCGGTAACCTTGGTACAGCACTGTTTGTTCTACTGAAGCCCCACCCAGGTCCTTTCCAAAGACACTTGGCGATTAAACTACCAGAAACGTCTGTTTTAATGTGGTTTTACAAGAAGGGAAAAAAATGACAGCTAGGATGCATAAAAATTTGAAATACAAAAATCCCTTGTTATACCAGCCTCTCACAAAAATTAGGAGGCAGTGGAGTGAGAAGTGGAGAGAACAGGTCACATTTCATAATCCTCCCAACAGAATAAGTATAGAAAAGGTACAGGGGAGAGAATGCTTCCTAATTGGCTTAAGGAATGGTTTACAGCTGTACCACGTCACTCAAACACATAGCCATGATGAAGATGTTGAGATGAATGAATATCCTCCCATTCTTTCAATAGAACTCAGACATCTTAAGTACCCAGGCACTGTTCTTTATATCAGGTATACAACAGTGGTGGGAGCTGGGGGAGACCGGCATAAAATTGCCTCTTGGAGCTCCAAGATCAGTAGAAGAGGCAAGCAGAAATCACACCCTGGTGCAATGGTCAGATGCTCATTGGCCTCACCTCTACTCCTCAGCATCAACTTTGGTCATGGCTTTTTCCCACTGAGTCTTAACTGCTCAGTGTGCCTATTACTTTCTGTCCCAGGCTCATTTACAGCCTCTGGATGGAACACCAGCAGGACCCACTGTGCCCTCGTACAGATGCAGTCTGGAAGAGTAAGAGAGTAGAGGTTGGTATTACATGGGTAATAGAGGTTAGGAGCCAGTGGTTCCCTTTAGGTCCTGTAGGCAGACAATTCTGAGGTATGTCTAGTCTGTTAATGAGGTGAATTGAGATCCCAGAAAGCACAGTGAAGTCTTGAAGTCCTAGTACCTATGAAGACATCCTTAATTGGAAAAAAAAATGTTTCTGGATGATTCCGTTACTAGAGGGTCTTTAGGATGAGCCTAATTCAATACAGCTGGCATCCTGATGAAGGGGAAAATAGAAAGAAGCGTACACCAAGTGAAGAGGAAAGCAGAGGACAGAGCAATGCATCCACGACAGCAAAAGTCAATGGTCACCAGCAAAGCACTGGAAGCTAGGCAAGGGGCATGGAGCAGCTCCTCCCTCACGGCCTGTCCCCGTGTGTGGTTTTTATCAACTTAACACAACTTAGAGTAATTAGAGATGAAGAAACCTCAGTTGAGAAAATGTCTCCCCCAGACCAGCCTGTGGCACATTGTCTTGATTAATGTTGACGTGGGAGTGTCCAGTTTATTGTGGGCGTTGCCATCCCTGTACAGGTGGTGCTGGGTTCTATGAGAAAGGCTGAGCAACTCATCAGGAGCAAGGCAGTAGGCAGCCCTGAATCACAGTCTCTGCTCAGTTCCCGCCTCAAGATTCCGGCCCTGACTTTCCTCACGCATGAGCATATAGGTTATAACGTGAAATAAAACCTATCTTCTCCATTTGAGTCTTGGTGTTTTGTCTTGGCAATAGGAACTTAAGATACAGCCCCTAGATGGAGCCAGCCCAGCCAGCACCCTGATGCTGGACTTCCAGAACTGTGCGGCAACAAATTCCTATTATTTCAGTTGCCCAGTTCATAATGCTTTCTTATGGCAGTCCTAGCAAACGAATGTGTGCTCAGGATGTCTCAGTAGAATTGAGCCTCAAGTCCGTGCCTATACAGGCTTCACCCTGATCCTTGTTTCGGTCTCTCTGAAATCTTCTTTAGTCTCTCCAATCCCCCAATTAGACCCACAAGTAAATCCTCAGTCCTGAGCCCTTGTCTCAGATCCTGCTTATTAATGGGAAAACCCAGGTTAAGGCTCCTGCAAGACACTGGCCATTAATCCAGGTCTCTGAGTGAACACATCAGAGGAGTGATGTCAGACTGTCCCATGAGTGACAAATAACCCAGTCCGCTGATGTGGAAATTGTACATTTCCTGCAGCAGCCTAGTAGGGACACAGCTGGAAAGGCTAGGCATGGCCAGACCTGGCCTCTGTAGCACCAGGCTGCGATCAAGCCTCTCATGACAATCAAGTATGCTGAGAAACTCAACAGTCCTTGCTTGCATGGAGGTATTGTTCACTGCTGCTACCTAGACCAAGGAGAGAGTCTCCTTTACTGTTGATGGGCTTGTTCTAATAAATCCAACACTATATCACAAAGACATTTGACACTTAATCTGAGGAACATCATAGTCTAGCAACACAACAAAGACTAGTCTGGATCCCCATATCAACATGAATGCCTGACATTCTACCCTGGGAAGGCAGAAGCAGAGAGTTCCTACAACAAGCTTGCTAGCAAGAGTAGTTGTATATGTAAGATCTGGGTTTGACTGAGAGGCTCTGTCTCAAATAAAATGGAAGAGCTATGAAGAGATTCTTAACATCAACCTCAGGCCTACATACACACAACACACCACACAACACATATACATATACCACATACACACACATATGAATCAACCTTAGGCCTACATACACACACACACACACACACGAAAAATGGGGGAAAATAATAAATCAACCCATCATAAGTTGAATACTATTTGTTTAGGGGCAGAGTAGAATTTTTCAGCCCCCTTTTTAGTTTCCTGGGGGGAAAAACCCACATACCTGTTGTCACTCCTACACCCTAACCTCACCTCCACCCAACCTCACCTCCACCCATCACTTCCTTCCAAGACAAGGGGCTAGGGACTTGATAAATGCCATTTATGTAGCTGCTGAACATGTTTTCCTAACTGAACTTTTCCAGAAGAAATAAGAGAAACTCCTTTATATGCTAACAACATTGCAACTAGAAGTATTAGATTATCATAATCTTCATGTTTATGGCTGACTCGTACTACACTATAAGCCTCTTAATGCAACCAAAGAACCTCACTGTAAGGTGATTCTAGCAGCCCAGGGCTTAGGGAAGTCTTTGCTTTGCACCAAGTAGAAGCTGAGCAAATGATTAGGAATATTCTCCTTATATTTATATATACTAGTTCCTAAATAGTCACCAATCTCCTTTTTGCCAAGCACCATAAATATGGTAGTAAAAGAGTAAATTCTGCAATTTTTTGGCAAAGTTACTTTACATATCAATAATCTATTTCTTTTCTTAGCATGTACTAATTGTCCAAAGGAATTTCGTTATGACATTTTTATACATGCACATAACATACTTTGATCATATGAACTCCAATATTATTCTTTCTATCCCCCATCTCCTTCAATGTTGCTGTCTGGCATCATCTAAGGGTAGAGAGAACTGGGAAACCCTTCTGCTGTGACCTTGACTCTGATCACATGGTCCACTCTGCCTTAGTCCATTCTGCCACGTGATCACCTACAGGCAGCTGTCCATCTGGCACCCAAGGACATGGCAAGGGTGTGGGAAAAGACACTGATCTCTCTATGTAGCTTCCCACCTGCAGAAGAGCTATGGTGACCCTCCTATTTTTAGCACGGAATAATTACATCAGGTGTAGGTGAAGGAAGGAGGGACATGGGACTGGAATTCACCTTAAGCTCTGCACACAGTCGCTTGCTCTGCCTCTGTGCTTGAGCCAGCTTCCAAAGCACTCTTGGTGCTGGCTGCATTTAAGAACTGTAAAGAGAGTGAGAGCTGCTAAGAGCGCAAAACACGAAATGCCACAATTAACCTAACTCGGTGGCAACTATTAGTTCATGATTTGTGTGTGACAGCAAACTCTGGGGCAAGATTTGGACAGGATCCATGTGGAGGGTTGGGGGATGGTTTGGGTAAGCCAGTCTTACAGCTCAGTACTGGGGTATGGTAACAGCTGTTGGCAGCGGTTAGAAACGAGCCTGCAGAGGAACTAGGTCTGTCCCAGTTTCCAGCATCCTAAAAGCGTCAAGTCTCCCTGGTGACATGAGGACAGCATGGGTGGCAGGTTAGGTTGTCCCAGTCCCTAGTCCCTGGGCACAGGACACTGAAGCAGGCAGGATCCAGTACAGCACAGTTCCCAACAACATGCCAGTTATAGTTCACCTCTGAGGACTAAACACTAACTGGAACTTTCTGGAGTTGTATGGTAGAGATTCTCAATACTGGGAGCACCACATGGCAGCACCAACTGCTCAGGATCTATCTCGTTTGGGTCCTGTGTTTCCACTGTGACAAAGTCCCTAAGGTGACAATTGAAAGAGAGAAAAGGTATACTGGCTCACAGTTTCAAACCACTGTTACTTGGTCCAAGGATTTGCTTGGGTCCTAGTTGGTTGGCCTTTTGGGCCTGTGGAGAGACAGAGAACATCACGGTGTGGAGAAGACGTTATGAAAGGAACTGCTCACCACCTCATGTTGGCCAGGAAGTGGATGAAAGAAAGAAGCTGGGTACTCAACCTGCAGGAGCATGCCCTCAGTGAATTAACTTCCACTTCGTAAAGATTTTACCTCCCTCTGAGAGCAGCACAAGCCAGAAAGGAAGCCTTCTGGAGGCTTCTGGAGGCACTGTCCAAAGCACAGCAGACCCAAAGGCCAGAGGCTTCTTCCAGTTGGTGTCACACGTGTCTCTGTTTTAACCACTTTTGAAAGACACTGCACTCTGAATCTTCTGCTGATTTACAGAACTGAGTCACTATCCCAGGAGCAACCCTGTGTCTTACAACAAAATTAGGAAATAAATCAATTAAAGGATTAATACAGGACCCAGCGAGGAATGCTCTTAGCTAGGGAGGCAAAAATCAATCCACAGGTATGGTATGAGCACGTGATTGACTGATTTCATAAACAAGGGGATCAATATGCTGACTAGTTGTTGCGGTTAGGGCTCACAAGATAACCAGAAACCTGTGTGTGTTTTGAAATCGGGTTTTCTCTCCTAAAACTGCCCCAGTTTTAAGAGCGTTTTCCTCTCCGCTTGACATTTCAGCGTGCACACACACCTACGGTGTGCAGGGATGGCTCACTGAATACAAAGCAGTCCCCTCTCTGGTTGTGGTCCTTCCTGCTTCCTGGAGCGCGGTGACCTCAGAAAATGTTCTAAAGGGCTCTGCGATGTGGAAGCAGAACCAACACTAACCATCAGCCCTGTGGTCAGAAAGAGGATGGTGGCTTCTGATCCCTACTTCCCCAACACCCAGTCCAGTCTTATGATGTCATCCCCTGACCCCCAGCCCCCTGAGTCTGGAAGGTGACTGGATGATGGGAGCCTTTGAAGAGCAGCGGGCAGGAAGTGAAAGAGGCAGCTCTCAGGTAGGACAGGCATAAAAGTGACTGCACCAGAGTCCATCCAAATGAGCCCTTGCTTCAAGGAAAACCAACCAGCCATCTGAGGGTGAGCGCTCCCTTTACAAAACAAACAATGTACTGCCAAAAAAATATCTTTCCATACTGAGTCAGCCCCAGGGAGACGGTTCAGGAGAAAAAGGCTGAAAGTATTATTGGAGGCTGTCACGAACTGGGAACAAACATCCATCAATTCAGGAGGCATCTACTTCAGCGGTGGCAGCTGACTCCACTGACGTCATTGGGCCTCTGCATCTGTGCAGAGACAGCAAGACAACTCCAGGCAGGCCTGCGAATCACGATGTGGAGATGCAGACATATATATCTTGCTGAGGCCTAGGCAGAGAATTCTTGCACAGGGGGCAAATTTTAAGATACACACATCGAAAAGCTCCACGTGAACTTGCCCACTAGTTAGAGAAACCATAAGCAGGAAGTGACCAAAGCGAGACTTCCTAAGGGGAGGTTGGGGACTTGGAGTTGGTGGAGATACTCAAGGCCAAAAGAGACAAGTTCTGGAAGATTTGTGTTAGCCACAGAGGATGCCTGGGGTCTCAGAAAGGCTGCACCAGAGGGGTGGGGTGAAAGTCAAGGACGGCAGTCAACACCTGAAAATTACCTCGGTTTGTTCTACTCAGTCTAAAAACCTCACCTTCCCTCCCTGCCCCCACCTTCCACCAGCACTCACAGTCCAGCAGTGGTCAGGGCACTGACACATAGACAGGAACATCACTCCCCGGGTGCTGGCCAAGCCAGCATGTGTCCACACGTCTCACATCCTCTCTGAGGAGCAGGAACGTATGTATCTGTACATATCCGTGTGATTATTACAAAGCTTAGGGCTAAAAGACACGCATCTCACAAGTGACAGCTAATATTTACAGCACTCTGGATAGCAAAGATGTGAACCTAACCAGGTGGTGGTGGTGCACGCCTTTAATCCCAGCACTCAGGAAGCAGAGGCAGGTGGATCTCTGTGAGTTTGAGACCAGCCTGGTCTACAAGAGTTAGTTCCAGGATAGACTCCAAAGCCACAGAGAAACCCTGTCTCAAAATACCAAAACAAAAACAGAACCCTTCTGCTGGGGAGCTCCTAGTCTTCTGATTGACTGAGGAACTGTTGAAGGACCACAGCCTTCCAGGCAACAATCAAAGAAGGGAGAATGCAGGAGAAGTGTTCTGATTAGAAGTTGCCTGGCTAGGAACTGCTGCATACAGTATTGGGGATGTTCCCAGTTTTAAGAGGTCCAGCTTCTACCCTCGTTGTATCTCTCTCTCTCTCTCCTCTCTTCTCTCTCTGTCTCTCTTCCTTCCTCTTACATAAATACACACACTCACACAGTGTCTTCTTGTGCCCCAGCAATCCCTCACTTAAATGTATAGCCTGAAGATCAAGGAAAACATATAACTGGAGAAAAATTGCAAATGGGAATTGATAGCAGTATTGTTCATAACAACTGAGAGGCATAAACAAACTGAATGACGTATGAATGAGTGAGCTACTGAATCCATAAGCAAAATGTGGCATACCCACATAATGCAATATTATTCACAACAGAAGGGAATGAAGTACTAGCTCATGCTACACTATGACACTAAAAACTTTATGAAATATAAAGCAACTGATATAAAATTGGCGGGAAAAGCCAGCACACAGATGGAAAGCGAATCAGCAGTTTCCTAGTGCAAGGAGGTTGGAGGGGAAATGAGAACTAACAACATCCAGGAAGCTCTCGGGGCTGGGAATGATAATGCGCTCAGTATCCGAGCGTGGCCACCGATGGGAAAGGAAGCCGTGAATTTGAAATGGAGCAGTGAGGAGAATAGTGGAGCGTTTGGAGGGAGGAAATGGAAGGGAGAAAAGATGGATTCTATTACAGTCTCAAAAAGCTCGATGGTGGTGATGGCTGCACAGCTTCGTGAACATTCTGAATCCACAGGACTGCTGTCTCCAGTGGCAACATGTGTGGTGTGTTAATTATCTCTCACCAGAGCTGTTTGTAAAAACTGCCGAGCTGTAGACAACGGGCTGGTTCGGATATTATTTACAGCAAGCCGCCATACGAACTACCGCTAACAGTTTGCAGAAGCCTCATCTGTGTGTAAGGGGGGACGGGGGTGAGTGTATGTGGATTGGTTGCCAGAGCGTGTGCACATGCACACACACCCAGAGGCCAGAGGCTGGCACTGGGTGTTATTCCTCAGCTGCTATCCACTTTGATTTCTTTGAGTCTCTCACTTGCTCTTTTGTGAGACCCAAGAATCTCTCTTTACCATAAGCACAAGGGCGCACCACCATGTCCAGCATTATTTAAGCGGGTGCTAGGGCATCCGGTTCAGGTCCTCACACAAAGCAAGCACTTTACTGACCGAGCGGGCCATTTCCCCAGTCCTCAGCCTCACTCCCTCACTGGAGTCCCTGCTTACTTATTGAAGAGAGCTGGGGGATTTCCACTCCATCTAGGTGACTTGTGTAGGGTGGGGTGGCCAGTTTAGTGGAATAGGGCTCTTAGTTTTTTCTGCTATTCATGCCAACACACCCGGCTAACTGAAAACTAAAGGCAGGCTCCTGATCCTACAGGAGGGTCACGGAGCAGGGCAAAGAGTGTGGGCACACCTATTCTCCACGTGGAGACTGGGAGGTTGACTTACATGAAGACCAGGGCCATGCTATCTGAATGTCAGATACACCTTGCTGAACTGTGTATACATTCAGTAAGTTTTTCTGAGCATCTAATATACCTGAGGTCCCAGGATTCACTGGAGAACCAACTCCTCACCCTCGCCCCATCTGTGGGCTGCCAAAGTAGGGAGACACAGACGTCGGCAGATGCTATTCTTCAAATCTATTAATTACAGTTATGAAAAGGGTTCTGTGGGGGATTAGAGGTGTCCGGAGTACAGAGGGGGACTGGGGAAAGGCAAATCAGATGTCCCTGCCAGAAGCCAGGAGAAACAACCTGTTTCTTAGGGCTGTTTTCCTTGTACTGCTAGTCTGTCCTGGGGTGGGGGGAGTATCTGTTTTATTTCAGTGCACATACAATATTCCCCGAACCCTCAGGTTTTCACAGAGAAAAGAACTTCTGTCGTACTGAGGAGATGCTGTGGTCTGCACCTTAAGTGGCCCCAAAGATGCATGTGTTACAAGAATGGCTTTCAGAGCCTTTAGAAGATGAGGTCTGCATGGAAGAAGTTATTGGGGGCATGACCTCAGAACAGGTATTGGGGACTTGGCCCCCTTCCTGTCTCTTTTTCCCCTGGCCACCGTGAGGTAAACAGACATCAAAGGCTACATGCTCCCGCCACAATGAACTATGCAGTGACGGGCCTGGAACCATGGAGACTCTGAAATCAGGAGCCAAAACTAGCCTTCCATTCTCATCAGCTGATACCCATGACAGAAAGCTGCCTAGCACAGTAGGAATTTGTGAGCCTGTCCTCTGCTTTTGAACCCTTTAGCTATTTGTGCTACCGGAAAGTTGAATTGCTTATATATGCTCATTCGCAGCTTCCTAGCAAGAGGAAGGAATACCTCATTAGAGAAAGCGATCAGGGATGGCAACCCACGGCCCTGTGTCTGGATGGGTCCTTGCCCCTGCATGGCACCTCCACGGATGAGGAATCTGGTGCACTGGGTTCCCCTTGGACCCCACGGATGAGGAATCTGGTGCACTGGGTTCCCCTTGGGCCCCACTGATGAGGAATCTGGTGCACTGGGTTCCCCTTGGGCCCCACTGATGAGGAATCTGGTGCACTGGGTTCCCCTTGGGCCCCAGCTTTAGTTCACTAAGCACAACTATTAAGGGCCCAGCTCTTCTGTTTGTGGTCTGTCTCTCCACCTGGGATTGGGGGAGCGAGTGTTCCGGACACCTACTGATGAATAACAAACTCTTCCCAAATCCAGTGTCTTCCGGATAAACCATGTGCTGGGGACATGCCCTAGTTGGTAAGGTGCTTGCTACACACACAAGGGCCTCAGCTCATCCCAGCACAGAGGTGTGTGCTGGAATCTCAGGAAGAGCCAAAGGATTCATATTTCTCTTTATTGGCCATAATGGCAGAACTGGTTTCAAGGTTGAGGAAAGACACCAAAGTCTCTCTTGGCCTCAAGCTGACACAGGCTACTAAAAAGCCTTTACTTTGTAAGTAACGGTGGCCAGTGGACATGGCTGGGTTCCGTTTATTGTATTTATATCCCACAAGTCAGAACCATGAAGTACAAAATGATGTTGTCCCTGGGACCTGGAAGCCTGGACTTGAGGAAGCAACCAGAGCCGGCTAACGGCGTAAGGACCCCCAGAGAACATTTTAATTCCTTCTAAACTCCTTTCTGCTGCCAGCTTAAAACTCCAGCTTGTGCTCAGCAGTTGCTCTCCCGTGACCCTAGGGAGAAGCTGGGATGGGGAAAGAGAGACTCCAAATGCTTTTGGAGTTCTTCCCAGACCCTCGCATTTGAGCTGGGTCTGCCGGGACCTGGAGGTGTAATTCCAGGGATCTGATAGCTGCAGCCTCTCTGCACTGCTTGGTAATTTGCACTGCCTTTTCTGGATCAAGCAACCTTGCAGCAGGCCTGGTGTGCGGGGGACATCATGCCATCTGAATCACAGATGGTTCCTGGGGAGCAGAGCCCTGTGCTCACACATGCTGACCTGGACCCAAGACATACATGAATGTTTAATCAGCCCCATGTCCAATCTGTGCTCAGAGCTCCTGTAATCCTCATCCCCAAGGCCATGCACTTGGCAGCATGGGTGTGCAGGGTTGGGTGTATGATACACAGAGGCAGGGGCATGCCTGGTCAGAGCGTGCTATCTATTTCCCTCAGAGTCTGGAAGGTCTTGTTTCTCATCCATAGTCCATGAGAATGGTGCCATCAGCAAAAGTCAGGTTAACGACCACTGTTCTAAATGTCCATGCATAGCACTTCAATCCCCAAAGCACCCCCTTGCAGGTGAGGTGAGACTACTCTACCGGGACATGACAGGTAAGGTTTGAGCTGCACAGCAACTAAGCTACTTGCTGACAGTCACCCAAGGCAGACAACAGAATAGCAGAGAGGAGACTTGAACCAGAGTCAACACCACCTTTAATGGCCCTGGCTTAGTCTGGCTAGCCTGAAAGGCATTGCTGTAGAGTGTGGCCCCTCCAGACCTAGCACGTGGAGCTAGACTGTGTCTTCCTTGAGGCTGTAATTCCACAAGGCTGCTGGGACAGCCACAGACTGGGTGGGTCATGATAACATTCCTGAATCAGGGTAGTGGAAGAGCCATTCATATTCTCTCTCTCTCTCTCTCTCTCTCTCTCTCTCTCTCTCTCTCTCTCTCTCTTTCTCTATTTGTCCCTGTCTCTCTCTGTCTCACTCTCTCCCTCTGCTCCAGGAGAGGCCCTTCCTCTTCTTTAAGCTTTTGGGGGTGACTAGAGTTCAGCCCTTGACTTCCCCGACTTCTAGAAGCATTTCTTCCGCCTCTGCTTCCACCTTGGAGAGTTTCCTTTCCTCTCCTCTAAGTAAATCAGTTATTGAGCTTGGGGACCCCTCCTCACCCTCTACTTGGGGGGCGGCCCCACCACCCTCTACTTAACATCCTCATTTGAGCTCAAATGCAGTGACAACTGTGGGGTTCTTGATGACCATGACAGTGAGGGACATAGTGTACTGAGGGCAACAATAAAGTCCCTCCACTTTGAAGAAAAGTCTAGCTTCAGACTCATCCCCTGTTTCTTCTGCCAGGTTGACTTCTCGCTATCCTGCCTTGCCTTCCCTGACCTCTTCTAGAGCTCTTGTCCTCTCACGGTGCTCACAACTCAGCACGGAATCAGATCACCTGTAGTGCTTCTGAGGCAGACACTCCCTGGAGGCAGGCAGTGTCCTTGTTCTCTGCCTCTCGTGACGTAACACACAGCCTGCACGCAGCTCTCAGGAAGGATCTTCTGAAGCAGTCTGTGTGTGTCGTTTTCCAGGTGAGAACCTTTTCTCTATCACGCTCCCAGGAGGTCGGCAGGCATGCAGTGTCCCTAACTAGGCACATAGCGCCAGGTCTCTAAGTGTCCCTCTGCAGGCAGAGTCCTGGCCTCTTGGCTACTGGGATAGTGCTTGTTGCTTCCTGTTTATAAATTATCCTAGAAGTGGAGGGAATTAGGTGAACTGAAGGACAAGATTGAGTCTGCGGAAATGAAAGAGGTAAGAGGAAAATGTAGAAGAAAGGGCTGTCAACCTATCCGGCTAATAAATAGTTTCTGATTGTCGATGCACTGATATTTTGGGGGAACGAGGGTTCAGATGACATCTGAGCTCAACCCCGGGTTCTGGAAAATCCATGCTGAGCTGACACAGCTACCCTCTTAAGCAGTGGCCACCAGTGACTGGATGTGTCTACAAACGTGAGCCGTCATTGCTGCTGCTGCTGCCGCTGCTGCTTTCCAGCCTGGGGTCCTGCTATACTCAAGCTTCTTGCTGCTGCCTAAACACAGTTTTTCAAGTTCATGTTAACCCGCTTTTGTGGCAATGTCCCCCTTCCCTCTTTTTTAATAGGAAATTCCAAGTTCTGTCTGAGGGCTCTCTGGTTTTGACTCTTAGGGACAGCATACCCCACCTGGCCGGGAAGGCTGTTTCTTCCCCTGTTCTCTGGCAGACCTTGAGCTTTGGAGCTTCTATCTATTCCCTGACACCAGACCTCCAAAGCGCTCAGTACTTCACTTAGGTCAAATATGATGGAATGCATGCACAAAGCCCACTGGCTCCCCAAACATGGCCATCTTTTCCTCCGTAACCCCACACACTCACCTCTGCCCTCCCATCCACCTACCTATTACAACGCCTCTGGACTGGTTTATGAATAGGAACTGACATCTGCACACACAAATACCCCAGGAACACACTGAAGACAAGGTCAGGCACAGGCATCCTTGGTACTTTCTGGAACAGCTGCCTTCCCCGTTCCTAAAGCAGGGCTCTCCCGTAAGGCAGGGGACGTTTTGTTCATCTTTAACATTCCTTATGGAAAACCTCTCTCTCCTTGAGCTGACATCTTTTCCCCGGGATAACTTCCACCTGGTCTTTAAAGTTCATTTAAAATAATTACACCAATTCCGAAGAGCCAGCATCTAGCAAGACAGGCAGATTTCCAACCTATACTTAGGGTCGGTGATGATTTCCTGAGTTACGAGTTTTCAGGAGTTATGGGTGTAATGGGAATGGAAATGTACAGCAGGCTGTGGCACTACTGGGAGACAGAGAGCTCTCTGCAAGGAACAGAATGGAGTTCAGTAGAAGGTTTCGGTATCCGGGAGAAGGGGGTTTCAGACACGGAGAACAGCGTGTGCAAAAGGCTCTGGGGTAGTGGAGAGATTTTATTCTCAAAGCTGATATGAGCCGGGGATATAGCTCAGAGCTGGGGCCATTGCTTAGCTCACACTAGGTACTGGGATCCCTTCTCTCTAACTCTCTCTCTCTCTCTCTCTCT